>NW_008675307.1:54598-157756 GCF_000695815.1 Acanthisitta chloris
TATAATTCAGGTTAATTGTTACTTCTCACTGAATTATCATATGCTGATAGGATTAGTACAGAATTATGAATGGCTACAAAGAAAAGGAAAACAAAGCAATCTGTATTGCTGTCAACCCTTAATGTGCACTATCATTGTGATAACAGCTTTCAGTAAATTGCAGTTTTTCTTTGTGGTGGTTTATTCACACATTTAATCATTTTCTTCCAGCATTCCCTCAGCTGTTATGACAGTTACTCTATCTGGTTTTCCAGGCATGTAATCTCTAACCATTCATTTTTGAGGGTCCAGGTTCATCATCTGGTTGCTGCTGATTGAAGGGTATTTAGAAATACCTATCCCTTTCTTTTCCCTCTGAAGCAATCATAAAAGTGGAATTTAAGCTGTTGTAAGAGTAGGCAAAATGCATTGCCTGGTATCTTTTAGTCAGGGGAGAGCTCTATGTCTTCCTGCAAACAGGATTTTTCCAGTTTTATTAGGTCTTTAAAATGACTCCTTGTATTACCTGAAGAATTTGAGGTTTGTGTGTGGCTTATCATTGCCATCTGTGCTTTTCCTCCAGGTTATATTCTGCAGTACTCAGAAGATAACAGTGAGCAGTGGGGCAGCTTTCCCATCAGCCCTAGTGAGAGGTCCTACAGGTTAGAAACCCTGAAATGTGGCACTTGGTACAAGTTCACTTTGACTGCTCAGAATGGAGTGGGGCCAGGACGCATCAGCGAGATCATCGAGGCCAAAACGCTTGGAAAAGGTCTGTTGGTTTCCATCTCCTTTGCTCGTCTAAAGCTCTTGTGTTCTGCTGGAGATCTTGGTTTGATGAAAAGACAGGCTTGGATAGTTAATATTATTGGCTTTGGAAACATTTCCAATTCTGTCCATGCTGTGACAGAAGAGTCTGTTGCTGAGGGACTTGAAGTCTCTATTGGCTGATGTTCTATCCTTATGTCTTTAAACAGTTTTTCATAGGATGATATTTGGAATGTGTTAGTAGATATTTGGGAAGGAGGTGTCTCCACTATCACAGGCTATAGCAATTCCAACTACTTTATTGCCATGAGGAAATTGTTCACTTCTTATAAAAAAATCAGGGGTTTATTTGTCTGGATGTTGAAGGAAGACAGGGAATATTTTTATGTATAAAAGAAACCAATGTCTTATTTCTGCTCCAAGATAGTATTGCAGAAGCTGTGCAAGTATCATCCTTTGAATAGGGCAAGTGTCAAAAATAAAAGTTCACAAAAAGTTCTGCAAGGCAAAACAAACAAAATTTATTGAATTCTTAGTTAGCTCAGCAGTGAGTCCCTTGTGTCAGAATTATGAGCAAATTTGGCTACAGACCCACATAAAGGGGCACTTTACAGAGTCTTGCCCTAATGCCAAGGGTGTGTAGCAGCTTTGCATAATGCTCTACAAATCACCTCATCTTGCATCTCTTCACCAGTTTTAAGAAACACTCCCATTTGGGGGAGCAGTTTCACAAGAGAGGTTATTTCAGGCAGAGTATCAGCCATTCTCTATGCTCTCCATCACACCTGTGCTGTTGCAGATCTCCCAAGCCTCAGACCATGATTGATGATGTTTCATTGACACTCAGTGACATAGGGAAGACCTGGCATGGAATATGTGAGTGGTAGGACTTAGTGAAGCTCAGGGTGGGGAGACTGCAGCTTGGCTGTGAATGTGCTGAGATTACTGTGGTCAGGGAGAATCATCTGCTGACCTTCAAACAGGAGACATTGAGAGAAGTCGAGTTTTCTTATTTTCATTGCATGAGATGCAAAGTTTACGCATGCTTCAAATAACATCTAAATCCATAGAATTGTTTGGTTTGGAAAAACCCTGTAAGATCATTGGGTCATGACAGGGCAGATCTCCCAACCTTTTGAGTTTCCCTAGAACTTGATATAAATGCTGGAAACTACCTGAGTCACAGGTAGTGAGCAGGGACATTTACTGATATGAAGTGACTGTGCTAGATTTACAAGTTAAGTCATGCCAGTCCCTGCAAACGAGCAAGTCAGGTACATATGGAGATGTATGGATATTTTTTTTCACATGTGGACTTGAAAATTTAAGTTTGTGAGTCTGGCACAAAGTGTGAAAAGACATTTCAGAAGGAGGACAGGGAGAAGTTGAATATATAGACACTGACTTTAACATAAAGTTCAGATTGTCCTAGAAATTATTCTCTTAATTTTATATTTTGGGAGGATTTCATCTGCAATACTTAAGCATTTCACTTGAATTATACCATTGCCTTTAGAGCCACAGTTTTCCAAGGAACAAGAGCTCTTTGCAAGTATCAATACCACACGAGTGAGGCTGAACCTGATAGGCTGGAATGATGGTGGCTGCCCCATCACCTCTTTCACCCTGGAGTACAGACCTTTTGGGACGACAGTCTGGACAACGGCTCAGAGGACATCCCTGTCCAAGTCCTACATCCTGTATGACCTCCAGGAGGCAACCTGGTATGAACTGCAGATGAGAGTATGCAACAGTGCTGGCTGTGCAGAGAAACAAGCCAAATTTGCTACACTCAATTATGATGGCAGTAAGTATTTCTTTTTAGTTATGTCTCAGTTTTACCCTAGTTTCATATATGATCTTTTTTTACTCATCTTCCATTTTTTTCCCCCATTAACCCCCTTTTGAATCCGCAAGTCATGTTGTCAGAGGGGTTATCAAAGACATCAGGTAGGGTTATCAAAGACATAAAGTGTCAAAGACATAAAGTACTTACTGATTCCCTGACAATAGGCTGCCAGGCAGGAAAGTGGAATTGTTTATTTGTCCTCAGTGAGGAAAACCTCCAGCACCGAAGTCAATCAACCATAAGACATGTAACCATAGGACACTAAGTGTCATTAGTTCCAGTGGTTACAGAGGTACTTGATGGTATTTCATGCATCTCTTCCATGAAATTCTTGTCTCCCATACAATTGGTTCCTGCAGCCATTCACAGGGGTGTGTGGCCTCATTGCTATTCCATGCAATGTCCTTGTGACACAGCCCAAAACCTGTTATGTGACACAACAGAGCAGCTAAATAGTTTGTCTTCCAGGAAAGCCTCTGGACAACATCCTCCAAGGGCAAAGGAATGGCACTGTTATTGTCCCTGTTTACAGACAGGGGAGAGTGAAACTAATGGCCATGACAGATGGCTTTGTCATACCCAGCAGCAGAGCACAGGGGATGGAGGAATTGTTGCATCCTGCCCTTCTGCCAGGGGTTAGTGCCCACCCTGCAAAAACCAGGACGAGAGGGCAAGAGCAAACATGCCAATTTGTCAGTCACTCCAGCTCACATCCTGGCAGGCTTGTTGGAAGGGATGCTGGCACATGTGTGCTTCTGCTGGCTCTGTAGTGGGAAATGGCTGTATTTCTGGCAAAAAAGCAGCACAGATGGCTCCAGATGGCAATCTCTTCAATTGCTCTAGTGTGAATTGCCAGAGCTTTGCTGGAGACATCCAGTGTAAAAATCTTGCTGTGTTGCCAGGGATATTGTGCTATATTGTGTGACCACTTGGCGACATCTGTACTGCTAAATTAAACACCAGGACTAGTGAGCAAGTTCAAACAACATCTGACAGTTGTCCAGTGACAGCACCAAATTGCTAATTGTTCATAACTCTGTGTTGGGAACACATCTCCCTGCCACAGTTTTGTCCCACACAAGCCATTACTCTCCATGTATAGCTCAGGGTAGAGCAGGGACCATTCCCAGTCTGAAATGTGGGGTATGACTCAGGCAGGGTTTAAACCTCAGCATCTTACACATCCTTTACTGCTGTCCCAGTCTTTGAGCTGGCTAATCAGCAGTTCTGGCAGATAATTAATGACACATGCCCTCATGGCTCACCCTTTTGCTAAATATCATTTTTGGTAAGCTGCCACAGAGTCCTCATGTTGTTTCAGTCTTAAAAATTTAAGGGTAAGATCTTGCCTCAGCACTTCAGAGGCACGAACAAAACCAGGATCCAAGGAGTTGCTCTACAAATGCTGCCAGGTCTTGCCAGGTAGATGTAGGACTTGTTTTATTGACCAGTATAGGTGTTGTCAATGGTGACTGTTTCAAATATTATGAGTTAACTTCTTGCCACTTTACTTAGCCTATCCTGATTTCAAATTTCAGTTTTCAGATTTTCTGAATTTATTACATTTTATCCAGAATTAAAATGACAAACTGATTATTATTATCATCTTTATTAAAAATTAAGATAGTCTATTCCTACATAAGAGATTGCCTAGAAGTATTTCAGTTCTTCTAAACCAAAAGTTGTCCCTACAGCTCCCTGTTCATTTGCATAGGCTGAAGGAGCTTCAGAGTTGGAAAATACTGTGTTATTAGAAATCAACATTTCCTATCAATACTTCATGCAGAAATTTTGCTTTCACAGAGGGTGAATTTTTTTCTTCAGAAAGCATGCCAGGGGAAACTTCTTGGCCAGTTCCACTTTGTAGTGGTACCCCTACCTCTACCTTTGATTCATCCTGTGATGTGAGATTAGCCCTTTCCATCTTCTGGGGGTCACAGTTGCCCTTAGGATAAAGCAGATACAAGGGTAGTGCTTTGAAGATTAGATAATATGGTGTAGGAAAGTTCTAGGATACCAAATGCTAAGAACAAGCTTAGAAGCTTTAGCAGCCTTGAGATAAAGCCTTTGTAAACTTTGTAGAAATCCTTGAGTTATGTGGTGTTTCAGTCACTTTGGACTGCAGCAGCTGATTGCTGCCTGTGGTAGAGTCCTGAGAAATACCATGGCTAAGCATCCTTCACCTTAAATCTCTTCATGGTGGATTAGGTCACAAGGTTAATAGCAAACCTACGTGGAACTTTTTGCTCTCCGTTCATAGGTATTTCAGCTAACGATTTCCAGCTTACAGATTTTCTGACCTCTCTGCCCCTTGTTTTTCAGAACACTTGCGCTCAATACTCCTGCAGATATTTTTAGCACGGTGCAGTTGTAGTGTGTAGCACTGCAAAGGAGCTGCCCAGCTCAGAGATCAGCTACTCAGTAGCCCTGGCATTAAATCAGATCAGCTTGGTAGCTGCTCTAAGCTATACTAATTGATTCAGGCCCACCAAGGGACTTCCTACCATGAAGAACAGTGAGGACACAGGAAAACACTTAGTACTGAATTCACAAGGTGCAACAGGAGATGCTGGAAGGGCTGAAACAAAGGGGAAAATGGGGTCAGAGACATTCAAATTACAACTCCTATGTAGCACCAATCAGACTAACAAAGGGCAATGGTGAAGTGACCTGGAAAAGAAAACAAACCCTCCCAGTTTGTCTGAGACTTAGTTCTGTGCAAAGCTATTTTCCACTTCCAGCCAGCACCTAGAATGATAGCAAATGTTGGAATGGTGCTTTGTCAATGGATAGCAGGATTAATTTTCAGTCATTTCTAATACAACGGCTGATAAGCCAAAAATGGATAATGTGAAGGATATATAAACTAGCAATCTGCATTTTTAATTAAGCTTTAACTGCCTGTATATAATGTTATGAGGTCTGTGTTTTACTTGGGAGAGGTACGGATAATGATAATCCCTTACCCAAACACTTAAGGTTGCACTGAAATTAAAACCACTTGTAATTTGATTTTCATCAAAGTATTAAGGAAAGCAAGGCAGAAATTTAGGTAATCTTGAATTCAACAGTCTTTAGCCAATGTTCTGTGTGACTGAAAAAACTTTGGCCCTTTAGTATTCTGGAGGGTTTAGGAGGATTTAGAGACAGTTATTAGTATTACATTCAGGAGCTTGAAGTTCTTTCCATTTCTTCATCTAGTAATTTGATTTGCCTTTAGAGTAGTGTAAAAACTGCATCACAGTTGGGACAAGATGATAAAACCCTGCTCTTTGTTTATTCCAAGAAATGGAAAATCAGAAAAAAAAAAAACTAACCAAAGAAGAATATTATGGGGAAGAACTGAAATGGAACAGTAGAAAAATATTCAAATTGCAATTATAAAAAAACCTAATTTTCCAAAGTACCTCGTATAGGTTTGGATGGTTGTAGCTTTTCTTTTTATCTTCATCCCTTTAGGGAACTCCTCTTCTCTTTATATGCAACACAAATAGCTCTTCTGAAAAAAAAAAAAAGAAAAAAGGAAAAACATGACTTAGGATTCTACATTTTCACTGTGGTTTTGGAACTCGCATTGTAATGCATCATATCCCAGTTTTTTATTCTGATACTGTATGGTATGTAATGAGATATAACTATATCACTTAATGCAGCGATTAAAATGTGAAAAAGGATGTGCCTGTTTTTTATCTCCCCCTCCTATCCTTTTAGCAAGTAAGTAGCCACTTTTATGTTGCAGCAGCTGGTTAAAATTTAATAGCTTCCATCCAAAGTCATCACAGTTCACAATACTTGCCTGTTTCTACCCATCTCAAACAAATCTGCCTTTTATAGCCTCATTTGTGGTTGCATTCAGCAGTTTAATAGTAATCAGGAAATGAGTGAGAAGTCTTCCATGACTAAACAGCCTTCCACAGAAAGTGCTGCATTCTTCTCACGTCCTTTAGAGGTAAAGAAAAGAAGAATTGAAAAGTTCAAGTATTATATATCACCAGGAAGCCAGGTATATTCAAAATGCAAATCTGTCCCCAAATGAAAAAGTGAGCTGCCTGCCAGTAGTTGGTAGATTCATTTCCCTCGTTTCCCTCTCAAAATTTGATTGTTTCTATCCAGCATTACTCTCCTGTTTTACTGATGAGCATAATGTCAGACAGCCTTTAGCAGATTAGTGTCAAGTTGGCTCTCTGAATTTCAGATCACTATCACTGCTGCATCCCTAGACTTATTATAAGAATGTTTCTGTGCAAAGGATTAATCTGATGTATGGTGGCACAAAGTGAACTTTGTCAAACATTCCTTACAAAAGACAAGCCCAGCAGAAAGATTGTAGCAGTGCTGTTTTCCCATAGTAAGGAGTAATACACAGAGGTAGTAATTCTGAGATCTGTTATGGCTTTGTAATGGTTTAATATGATTCCAAGTTAATCATAGTATTTCACTTCATAATGGGCATGGGTTTCCTTAATCAGTGAGGCTGAGGGAGCTGGGGGTGTTCAGCCTGGAGAAGAGGAGGCTCAGGGGAGACCTTCTCACCCTCTGCAACTCCCTGACAGGAGGTTGGAGTCAGGTGGGGGTTGGTCTCTTCTCCCAGGCAACCAGCAGCAGGACAAGAGGGCACAGACTCAAGCTCTGCCAGGGGAGGGTTAGGTTGGAGATTAGGAAGAGATTTTTTTCAGGCATTGGAATGTGCTGCCCAGGGAGGTGGTGGATTCACCATCCCTGGAGGTTTTCAAGCTGAGACTGGATGTGGCACTTAGTGCCATGGTCTAGTGACCACGGTAGGGTTGGACTTGATCTTTGAGGTCTTTTCCAACATGGCTGATTCTATGATTCTGTGATTCTGTGATTCTATTAATACATTTCTTCTTGATTTCTGAAATCTCTGTGTCTCTGCAGTGAGTACCTCGTTACCAGAGTGCCTGGCTACATGTGCATGGCCATTAGACATGCAAACATCCTCCCCAACAGACAAATCCTGATTAATTTTCTGCTTGCAGCTGAAGCACCTAACATGCCTTATTCCCTGAGAACTCAATCTTTTGTCTTCGTTAATAGGCATCTAATATCATGACACTGTTTCCAGGTACAATCCCTCCACTCATTAAGTCAGTTGTGCAAAGTGAGGAAGGGCTGGCAACCAACGAAGGGCTAAAGATGCTGGTGACCATTTCCTGTATCTTGGTTGGGGTCTTGCTGCTTTTTGTGATGCTGCTGGTCGTGCGGAGGAGGAGGAGGGAGCAGAGACTGAAGAGGCTGCGAGGTAAGATGACAGCTGGGACACTTATCTCTACTTACGTATAATGCCTGAACGTGAAAGTGCAAGTGGGGCTGCACGTGACCAAACTGTTGAATCCCCAGTTGGTATCATCTTCCTGCAGCACATAACAGTGTCGACCAAGTGTGTGTGTTTTCTGCAGAAATTCCTTCTTTTTCATGTTGTAATAAGTTCTAAAAAAAAATTGAAAAATTAATGTTATTATTTTGCATGGGGGAAAGGAAAATAATTCTCATGTATTGGTGTTTGTTTATTTCCCTTTTCTTGGTTGTTGTTTATTTTCCCTTGGGAATAGTCTCAATAACCTAAAACTGTATTTTCTAGAAGGGTAAAATCAGATGTTCTGCAGTTTGAGGGGATTTCAGTTTTGCAGTAGATGCAAACCATGACTCCTGAATTATGAAACAAAAGTAGCCGCATGTTAGCAGGCTAGAAAACATAACCAGATATTCTGATTTGTTACCACAGCATTTTTCCCATGGTATGTTATAACAGAATTATTACAACACTTCATTGTTCACTGATCTTTCATTGTTCTCATCTGTACTTTTCTCTAATCCTCATTCAAATTCAGATGTTTGCTATGTGAATAAGTTTTGGATCTCTGAATTCATTCAGCTTTATCAATCTTCTAGTAAATCCTCCCTCTTCCTGAGCCCCAGGCAGGTTTTTGACCCTGCCACGTCTGCACTTGGCTGTGTAGCTTTTGCACTAGCACATTATGGCAGATCTTACACTTGAAGGCATCTGCAGAGAAGGGCAACAAAGCTGGTGAAAGGTCTGGAACACAAATCCTATGAGGAGAGGCTGAGGGAACTGGGTTTATTTAGCCTGGAGAAGAGGAGGCTCACTCTCTACAACGACCTGAAAGGAAGGGCATGAGGATCAGTCTCTTCTCCCAGGCAGCTAGTGACGGGATGAGAGGACATAGTCTCAAGCTGTGCCAATAGAAGTTTAGGTTAGACATTAGGAAGAATTTCTACACAGAAAGGGTGATTAGATACTAGAATGGGCTGCTCAGGGAGGTGGTGGAGTCACCATCCCTGGAAGTGTTTAAGGAGAGACTGGACATGACTCTTAGTGCTCTGGTCTACTTGACATGGTGGTGTTAGGTCATGGTGGTGTTGATCTCAGAGGTCTTTTCTCACCTGATTGATTCTCTGAAGGTATTTGAGAAAAAGCCTTTCAAATCCCAAACTGACTGTAGAGTAAAGCAATTTGTCATCTGCAAAAATATGATTTCCAAGAACCACCTAATTTTTTACCTATTTGTATTTTAACCAAAACATGATCATGATGTCTCTTAAAACCAGGGCCAGCCCTATGTATTCCTTCTAACCTGAGTATCTACTTGTCTCTGGTTTGGGTCTTATTTTGTCTTTTGTAACAATATTTTGAATGTTTTTGGAAAAAGAAAAAGAAGATATAGGGCTCTTAGGCATGGGTAAATTCATAGATTAAAGAGGACAACTAGCCTTATGGTGCACACACAGCTCTGAAAATCAGAGCATCTGGGTGTTATAGCTTGCATAATAACTTTTTAGTTCAAAACCTTATAAGTCATTTACCTCTGTGCAGTTTTTTTTGTTCATCAAAAACAATGGTAAAGAAAAAAGAAGGTGTTATCTTATCTTCTCAGAAATACTCTGGGATTCCATCCAGTAATGAGCAGGACATTTCGAGCCCCTTGGCTCCAGGAAATGATGGCTGTGCACATTACTTTCTCATGCTTAATTTACAAGTATTCGTAGATTCTTGAGTTACAGTCCCTTAAGAAAGGCTGATGATTACTGGCCAGTTTAGCTTTTGCATAAGACTTTTCTGAACTATTTCCTCTCAGAATATAGGAATTTAGAGAAATATCTGAGCTTCACTGAAACATTGGCAGTGAAAAAGAGTTCATCAGTAGTTTTGAGAAAAATAATCAGCAATTAACTGCAATTTCTGTAGAAGTTGTGTCTCACTTATCCGAATTTGTCAAGCTACAGCTCTACATCCCATCTGCTCCTGTTTTACTTCTGTACAGGGACTGAAGTTCTCTTTTGTATCATATTTTCAGTCTCTGAGGGTATTCCTTTCACATGGTGGTAGCCAAGGAATTTCTTAATGTTTTCATTGGTAAATGAAACCGATGAATATCCTTTAATTTTCCTCTGTAGTTTTACCATCATTTATTAATTTAAAAGCTTTTATCTGGTCCCTTTGCAATCTTTAGGTAGCTCTGCTCATCTGTGTATGCTAGAAACTATTCCAGTCACACACATATCAGCATCAGAGAGAAGGGTAAAAGCCTTTCTTCTTTCCCTTTATGATCTTCTCTCTGTATCTGCAAGGATCACCTACTTGGGTACAACTTTACTGTAAGAGTTTGCCTTTAACATCTTATTCATTGAGATCATCTGCCAACTCTCTGATTGCAGGGCAACAGGATAATATTCCTCCCTGTACAGCTATGGCTTGTGCTCTTCATATATGACCTTATGATCCAGATTGTTATCTTAGTGATCTAGTATTTCCCTTACATTTTAGCTACAAAATTCTTGTGGAATTTTTGAACTTTTATCAGGTGTTATTTCATTTACTCCAGACCACTGATAAATGTCCCACAGTGCATGATGACAAAAAATACTAAGGAATGATTCTCTGCTTAATATTGGGGTTTGATGATGCTGAAATCCATGTAAGATTGCTGCTGTGTTAATTTTTCATCATTTTATTAAAGTAATTTGAGATACCAAAACTTTGTTCTAGAAAAATATAAATGCAATATTTTAGTGTTATTCAAGCATATCACAGTGAGAGTTTTTTCCAATATCATCGATTCTCAGTGAATTTTAATCTCATTTAAAAGACATCCACTTTGTTTGCCACGGCTGCTTGACCACAAGTCTCTATTGATTGGCCTCAATGATTCCTTTAATTCATTTCATTAAGCTTCCTTTCATTTCTTTTCATCATTTTGCTCATTGCCAAGAGCAGATTGAGAGGACTTCAGCAATTCAGATTTGTGTTTGTTCATTCTTTTTGAAGACTGATTCCATGTTAGCCATTTTCTGCCCATCTAGAAGTTAATTCAGGTTCTAAAAGTCTTCCTGACAATTTATTGGGGCTGTTCAACCTAGAGGAAAGAAGACTTTGTGGAGACCTCAGAGCAACTTTTTGATATCTGAAGGGCCTACAAGGAGCCAGAGAGGGACTCTGTGTTAGGAACTGCAGTGAGAGGACAAGGGGTAATGGGTTCAAACAGAAGGAGAGGAAGTTCAGGTTAGATATTACAAAAAAGTTTTTTACTGTAAGGGTGGTGAGACACTGGCACAGGTTGCCCAGGGATGTGGTGGCTGTCCCAACCCTGGTGGTGCTCAAGGCCAGGCTGGATGAGCCTTGAGCAACCTGATCTAGTGAGGAGGTGTCCCTGCCCAGGGCAGGGGGTTGGGACTAAATGATCTTTAAGGTCCCTTCCAACCCAAACCATTCTATGATATTCAGTTACTTCTAGGCTTCTGGATTTTCTTTGACAGATACATAAGAACTCTTGTCTTCTTAGCAATTTTGTTCTGGTCCAGACCCACACTAGCCTGTATGCCCAGTACAGCCATCATTAACTACAGTAATTAGAATCATAGAATCACAGAATTTAAGGGTTGGAATGGACCTTACAGATCATCCAGTCCCAACCCCTGCCCTGGGCAGGGACACCTCCCACCAGAGCAGGTTGCTCAAGGCTCATCCAACCTGGCCTTGAACACCACCAGGGTTGGGGCAGCCACAGCCTCCCTGGGCAACCTGTGCCAGTGTCTCACCACCCTTAGAGTACGAAGCTTTTTTCTAATATCTACCGTAAACTTCCCCTAATTCTGCTTTGATTGCAAAAAGCCTCTTGAATAATTAGTATATTTAAACCCAGCTTATGGAGGTTTTATTTTTCTTACTCCTTGTTCAGTTTTTAACATATAACATGATCTTATGTGGCTCCTCATATTATTTTTGATTGAAGGTGCCCAATCTCCTGTGCTTCTCTTTGGCCAAGAATTGCATATATGTTAATTAGCACTTGAATATGTGCCACATACATTTAATGGTGAGAATTGTTTTCCTGATGCAGCATGGAACACATCTATATGCTGTGCAGAACTAGGGAATATGTTAGGGAGATTGTTTGACATTTAATCTTGATAAACAAGTTTAAAAAGCAAACTGAAATCTATTGTGCCAGGCAACCTTCAACTTTGTCCCTTCAGCTTTTCTTGAGTTGTGAATTACTTGCACAACTATCCATAGGCTTCACTTATGGGAGCAGCAACTGCTTCACAAAAGCTGCTGCCTGAATGAGAGCAATATTTGCATATTAAATCACCCTGATTGTGTGTGCCAGAGGGAGAACTTGTGCATGGTGTCTTCATCATCCTAGTGCTGCTAGAATAACAAGAAGCATCATAAAGTTTGCTAAAAAAAACATGACTTGGAACAAGTGTGATTATTATTTTGGGGCTTTTTTTTTTTAAAAATATTCTTCAAACGAACTATGTCCCTTCCTGGGTTTTTACAAGTCCCTTTCAAAACTGTCTCATTTGGGAGCAGCACTGTTGGTAGTTTGGTTCATGGCTGATGACAAAGATAGGTGAAGGTTAAAAATTAAGGAGTGGAGCAAACAGGCTTAGAGGAAGTACAGAATTCCTGTTTCTCCAGTAGTAGGTGAGGAATAAAGCTTGAAAGACTCAAGCTGGCACTGTGCCAGAGAAACAGAATGCAGAAAGTGGATGGAAGGGATTTTGTTGAGTTTTTTAATGGATAAAAGGAGTCCTTTGTCCATTACTTCTAAAGCCAAATACAACTCAAGCTTGAGAGATGTGTTAAGATGTGCTTTGTTTCTGCCTTCACCCTCTGTATTTTAAAGGCAGGATACGTAATAGGATCACAAGTAAGGAAACTGTTGTAGGTGTAAGAGACCAAAGAGGTGACTGAGGAATAAAAAAGGTGAGATGGGGAAAACAAAGGCAAATTCAGTAAATGCCTTGGCAGGTGCTGGTAGATTTACAAGAAGCAAATAAAAAGAAATGTAAAGTTTCACAATAGGAAAGTTGTCTGAAGACTTAGAACTTGGAATTGTTTTCTCCTCAGATTAGCTTCACTTGGTTGCACAAAAGGCTGCTTTGTTGCTGTGTGATATACTTTAGGACTCTGGAGTCAGCATTTTTAAGTGAGTTTGTTTAGCAGCAGATTGCAGGAAAACAAAGCAGAGCTGTTTATTTTTTGCTGAATGATACTACAGAAATCAGTATATTATGTTGATAAAGTTTTGCAGAAAGCAACCTGAAAAACCAAATTCCAGCTGTGTCTTTTGAACTGATAAGTATCAGAATAATTATATCCCCAAAGGATTTTCTGCTAATAATAGCAGCAATGACAACAACAGGAGGAATATTTTTCCTTCAGCAGAGCCTCATTTTGCAAAACTGGTTCATGTGGGAATAAGCCACCTCCTGTTTTGTGTGTACACTGTCCCCTGAAGACCCAGTAGTAGTTTTGATTTATTGCTAGTGGAAAAAAACATTCATATTTGAGAGCAGCCAAACAAGTTTGTGCCAGGGAAGGTTCAGGTTGGACATCATGAAGAATTTCTTCTGAAAGGGTGGTCAGGCATTGGAGGGGGCTGCCCAGGGAGGTGGTGGAGTCACCAACCCTGGAGGTGTCCAAGAAACAACTCGACACGACACTTAGTGCTCTGCTGTAGTTGACAAGGTGGAGATAGTTCACAGGTTGGACTTGATGACCTTGGAGGTATTTTCCAACCTAAATGATTCCATGATTCTAAATTGACTCCTTGGAGAACTCCCTTGGTCAGATCTCCAAGCACTTAGGTTTGCTTTGCAAATGACAGGTTGGCAACTGCTCATCCAGCCTGGCTTTGGCTCCTGCCCACAGATGGATATCAACATTTCTGTCTTCTTGCCTTTTCTTCTTTCCTCAATTGTTCATTTGCAAACCATGGCATGAAGGAACCGAGATTCCCATTATATGTTAAACTGTTCCTACTTCTTACATATTTGTGTAGGTTTTTTTCTAGTTAAATCATTTCTAGCTTGTACTTCCCTTATCATCGAACTAAACAGGGCTGTTTGGGGAAGAACAATGGGAAGAAATGCAATTTCAGCAAAAATAGAGACTTTTAGATGTTATTTTATTCTTGCCACTAATCTGAGAAACAGCAGTGATCTTACACATGGCTGATTCAAATCACTTACTTCCTAATAATGCATCTATCAAATAGATTTTCATTTGTGATGACATTTCTTCTATTTTCTTCTAGATGCAAAGAGTTTGGCTGAAATGCTTATGAGGTAAGAATAGATTTAATTTTCTTTAAATTGAAAAATGTCTGACAGCTATAGCATCATATATAAAAAATGTTTATAGGGACAAATGGAGAAGTAAGCTTTCTCTTCCTAAACCCTTTTTCAAAACACACCATTTGACTGTTCAGAACTAGGACACATTGATGGTTAGAAATGGGAGAAAGAAGACACTTTGTGGACAGTATCTGTAAGGGAACACAATAGTAAGAAAAAGATGACTTGTGTTAGTAGATTAAATTATAGAAGCTGTGCTGGAGTTGCTTAGCCTGGAGAAGAGGAGGCTCAGGGGAGACCTTCTCACCCTCTGCAACTCCCTGACAGGAGGTTGGAGTCAGGTGAGGGTTGGTCTCTTCTCCCAGGCAACCAGCAGCAGGACAAGAGGGCACAGACTCAAGCTCTGCCAGGGGAGGGTTAGGTTGGCTATTAGGAAGAGATTTTTTACAGAGAGAGTGCTCAGGCATTGGAATGTGCTGCCCAGGGAGGTGGTGGATTCACCATCCCTGGAGGTTTTCAAGGTGAGACTGGATGTGGCACTTAGTGCCATGGTCAAGTAACCATGGTAGGGTTGGACTTGATGATCTTTGAGGTCTCTTCCAACCTGATTGATTCTATGATTCTATGTAGATCCATTTGGACATTTTTCCTATGGAGAAATACATTTTCATAATATGTACCAAAGTAATTGCTCTTCAGAGAGCCTCTGATTGAAGGCAGTACGTGTCTGGATGCAAAGATCTCTAAACTTTACAATTGTATTTATGCAATTCTCTGCTGCTAGTTGCTCATATCCCAAGGTATAGAAGAGCAGGTAAATCAATTTATTATTTTTGAGTTCTGTTCCATCAGCTCAGCATTCAGAAATCTAATTCAGTTGTTGAATCGCAGCAGAATGACTATTGTGGTACCACAATTCTTTCAAAGATGGAAATTTCATAACTTCAATATTTATTGTTTTGTCTTGGGAAAATACTGAACTTTAGAACTGCTGCATAGATTTGAAAATGGGATCATCCAAGGGACTGTGTTTAAGTTCAAATGTGCTTTGCCTTGCTAGAAAATATTTTTGTATTTAAGCAACAAATTTGAGAATGTCACGGATATTTTACCAAGTGAACCATACTCTTAACTTCCTCACTCGTAATAAACTTCACATCCTATTGCAAGAATATCCTTACCAAAGACCCGGTGACAGATTGGTTTAGTGTAAATTCAGCTCTATGCCATCAGTCTGCAAACACATCTGAATAAGCTCACTGATGTTAACAGGACTAGTCATGCAGGTCAGGTCATACCCTCCCTATCTGCCTGTTAGACACCCCTGCTAGCAGCAGACTGTGGGTTTCAGCAGCTTCAGGAAGATATGCTCTGGTGTTTTTTGGTGTCACAGAAAGCAGCACAGATTAGCATATGCAGCAAGTCTGTTCCCTTAAGAAACCCAGCACAGACTGGCTGGAACTCCTTGGATGAAGACATTCAGTCCCAGTGACAACCACTCATAACACTTCTGCAAAACTGCTAGACCTCTGCCTTAGCCCTGATTGTCTTCACAAGTCTTGTGGCTGCCTCTGCAAGGCCATTTCAGAGTCTCACTCTGACACTTAGGAAACTTCATCAGACACTTACAAAACTTCAAGATGCCAACAGAAGTGCCCAGGATTGACTCACTTTTTCCTTTGCTGATGGTGACCTTCAAATTAAAGAACTTTTGTCCTCCCTACCTGATGTACTCGGAGAGCAGCCAAGTCTCTTCTCAGACTTTAGTTCAGAGCTGCTTTTCTAGGTAACTCATCTGCCACCACTTTGATTTGTTTTTCCTTTCACCAGCATGGAAATATGTTCCTCAAGCCAATTTCTCTCATCTTATTTACTAACAAATAATCTTGTTTTTATTAAATAGCCTTATTTAATATTTCCCTTCTAAAACTGTAAACAAATGACTATCAAAACAGAACTTCAGAGGAAGTAGAGGATATAGTCCTACATTTGCAGGCTCATCATAACTTGGAACTCTCATTTGTGAAATACCTTCAACCAAAACCTGAGTTACCCACCAGCACTAGGTGTTCCTGAAGATGCAGTATATTGATAATCAGAGGATTATGAGCCCTCTCCAAAGCAACAGTCACATATCATAAAGCCCCTGATATTTTATATCTATTAGATTTCACCAAAATCTGCTAAAAAAAATATCAGGAAAGGGGTATTTGGGGAGAGGGCAGAAAAGATGATTCCCTGCCTGGCAGGAAGGTGTGAGGGATGTTGAGAGCTCTGTGTATCTTTCCCTTTGAGGAGATTTTTATGAGCGTGTGTAAAGAGGATTAAGGATGGAGCTTTAGTCTTTGCTTTGAAAGTCGTTGGCTTTGGCTGTGTTAAGTCAAATGTCTGTGGAGCAGGATAAGCCCCAGAAGTCAGCAGTTTAACTGGAGCTGCACAGCTTGTTGTTGATACCTTAAACTCACAAATAAAAATCCTTGCCGGACAATCACAGTTTTTTCATATTTCTTTTGAGTGAAATCATCGGTCCAGCCCTGCTCTTTGTAACAGTTCACTGTGAATCAGTTCAGTAATTCACTGAGTTTTTTAGATTTTGAACACGAGGTGGAGAATCTTTTCTCCCCAAATATTCTCCTGTCAGGATGATTGCTTACAAGATTTAGTTTTCCATATGTTTTTACAGCAACCAGCCTGGGCAATCTGAGAGGTTGGGCTGACTCTCTGCCAAGGACCCAGAACAACTTTGAGTCTACAGAGCTCCGTATTTAATCCCTTTACATAACTAGCTCAACATATTTAACCTTCTTCTGTGTACACAGATTCTTTCAATCACCCAAATAAATATTTTTGTAATAAAGATCCATAAAGACAATCTAAAAGGGGATATTCTGGTTACTATGCAGGCTTTCAAAATGCCTTGTACAACATATTTCCTCTGGAAAAGGCCTTTTTATCCACAGACTGTACATAAAAGCTGTACTTAGTCAGACCCAAAGACCCACGTGCCCAAGCAGCTGTTTCAAAAAGTGGCCAAAAGTAGACTCCTTAGTAGAGTAAAAGACTTCAGCAAATGCTGAGAGAGCTGGGATTGCTCAGCATGGAGAAGGATTCAGGGAAACCTCATTGAGTCCTTCCAGTATCTTAAAGGGGTTTATAAAAAAGAGGGAAAGGGACTTTTTATGTGAGCAGACAGTGACAGAACAAGGAGCGATGGTTTTAAACTGAAAGGTCTAGATTAGATAATAGAAAGAAGTTCTTTAGTCAGAGGGTGGTGAGGCACTGGCGCAGGTTGCCCAGAGAAGTCGTGGATTCCCCCATCCCTGGGAGTGTTCCAGGCCAGGTGAGATGGGGCTTGGAGTAACCTGGGCTAGTGGGAGATGTCCCTGCCCAGGGCAGGGGTTGGAACTGGTTGATATTTAAGATCCTTTCCAACCCAAACATGCCTGTGATTCTATAATTCTATGACTTGTCCCCCAGACAGGCTCCCAGTCCCTAACAATTTGAAGCTCAGAGATTCTTTGAACCAGAGGGAATTAATTATATTATACACAGATCCTGACAAGGTGTGACAGGTAAAGAATAGCTTATGTTTGGGAACTTTATATCTGTAAACATAGAAAAATTAAGCGAGGTACACATTCTCCCTTAAAGGAATTAATCATTGGACTTCTCATCCACCAGACTGACACAATACTTTAATGCCTGAATTTTCTTAGGTTAGAAAACACTTGGGCACCAACCTTTTAAATTGAAACCCTAAACCTCTTTTGCCTTGTTTCCAAGTTCTAGAGGCACATTATTGCTGTTGGCACTTTAGGTTTGTATAATTTGAAAGTTGAGCTATTATGGCTTGCAGAAAAGAATTCAAATTCCTAGAGCCAGAGTGAAACAGCATCCTAATCAGCAACAACCTTCTTGCTACTGCTAGTTGCCTGCTCTGTGTTTGGACACCCCATGTGACTCTACTGCTGCATGCAGGGGAATTAATTAGACCTGTAAGGAGGAGGAGAGAGATCCCACAAACCAAGACATAACTACTGAGCATAGTGGGGATATTGCTGAATATAGAAAGGCCTGGGTTGTAATTCTAGTTTGAAAGACTTTCCACATATTTTACATCAAGTTATTCCTGGAGCCAAGAATGGGATTGGGAATTCTCTCTTGGCAGGTGAGCAATATAACTGTCCTCCTGCTCCCTGTGGTCCAAACAAGATTTTCTGTGTGGTTGAGTACTTTCCAGCAATAGAAATACGGAGCATTCATCCTGCAGAAGAGGCTCTAGCTCTCACTGGAATTCAGGGGCATTCCCTGAGCAAGATGTCTGATTTGATCCTTTGTCTCCTGCATCACCAGTGAGGGAGAAGGGGTGCAGTGATACATTTATTTGACTCAGCTTTGCATTGCAGATTCTGTATGTATCAGCCTGCATGTATTCCATAACTATTGAGTTATTGAAATTGGACCTCTGAAATTCAGTTTCCTGTTTGATCACAGGTTTGCTCTATGCTGTTGGACTAGCCCAAAGCAGCCCAACTTTTCAAGAGCATGTAGTGAAGCACGTTTGGCATGTGGATAATATATTAGCCTCTGATTCTCTTAACATTTCAGCTACTTGAGAGGAAACCAATAGAAAAGTGGCATCTCATCCATGCAGTGACTTTGCAGAGGCTTCAGGAACTCAGTGTGGAATTTATCTGCATTTGAGGATACTAAATGTCATTGAAAATTTATGTTCTTAATAAGACACTGTGACTACTATTCTCCACTGATACAGAGAAAAGCCTGGAAGGCCTTGGGTAGCTGTCCTGATAGTTTGCTTCCATGGTGATTAAACGAGGCATCAGTTGTAGGCTGTTGGAATGCATTTCAGCTCTCCATCTGTAAATGATGGCAACAGCACCACCTAAGCCCCCAGGTAAAGACAGAGACACTAAGGTTTGAGATGCAGAGATAGTGTTTATGCTGGGGACCATGAGAGCAGGGCAAGCCAGAAGGTGAGAATCAGCCAGAGAGCTGGACCTGTGTGCCTTGTGGATCTCCCTCTTAGATTCACAGCAGAATCACTGACCACAGGACAAGAGAATTCATCCTAAAAAGACCTGTAGGAGAACCTCCAAACACGTGATAATCAGGTCTTGCTCACATGGAGACACAGAAGGGAGTGAACACAAATTTCCTAGAAATGTGAGCACATCAAGGGAGGAAGTGAGCTTATCATCAAGCAGCTCAGCAGCTCTCTGCTGATTCCATTAACAACAATCATTCATTGCCAAAGGAGAATTAAACTGAGGGACCTCCACTAGATCACTAGAAAATGAGCCTCCACTTGGATTTTAAAGCTCTTTGAAGTCTGAGCACTTGGATTACACTACTGACTGATTTGTCTTCACTTTCCTCAGCCTCCCTACGTAAAGTATTTGGAAATATTTCATTTCATCCAAAGAGTAATTACATCTAAAAAAGGCAAAAAAGGTTCCTGGGTTTTTAGTGCAGTCTGAAGGTTTCTTGGTGCAAGCTCTGTGCTAGAAATGACTGCACCACTCAGTTTTGCTATCCATTTTCATTTGCCTTCGGTAGGCAGCTCATTTAAGGAACCATTTTCTGGTACACAAGCTTCAAAATGAAATTGTTTCAATTTGCACAATGAGAGAATAATTGGTTCATGTTCTTTTTTAGAATGTTGCATCAATCAATTCGATATAATCCATATGTAAACAAGATTCACAGTTTTAGTCTCGGAACATCGATGGGACTAAACCCTTTATTTGTTTTATGCATTCTAATAATAGTATTCCTATTTATTAATTTGCTGTTTCATTTATCAGTTCAAGTGATATTTGCAATTTACCTAATGAAAAATAATGAAAAGATTAAAAAAAGGTAGAAATTGCTCAAGACATCATTTTCCTACCAACCTGCTTGATCAGCTGTGTGTGGCTTTACTCAGATTCAGGAGGAATGAAAGCAAAGGTCCATCTCTCAAAGTGCTTTTTACTAATTTCATTATATGACAACACTTGAAGAAAACAGCATGAAATTTTCAGGAGATTCCTACTGATAAAGCATAGACCAAATCCCTCCACACTCTATGTTCATCTAACAGCTTGTCATGTGCAATAAATGAACGCGGTGCACTTGTTCTGAAGAGGGGAAAATAAGATGTATGAGTGGTTTTGATGATTATGGTTGCATTATTTTGCTTTGAGCTGGGCAGATTGAAAATGAGGAAGTTTGCAAATATGTTTTCTTTTATTGTTGACGTCTTCACTTCTCTTTTGGTTTCAGCAAGAACACCAGGACGTCAGATACACTTAATAAGCAGCAGCAAACGCTGAGGATGCACATAGATATTCCCAGAGCACAGCTTCTCATTGAAGAGAGGGACACCATGGAGACTATTGGTAAACTTGGACTTGTTTTCCCTGGTTAATGTTACAGCCACTTTTAGGTGGAATTCCTTTACTCCACAACTTTTCCCCACTGCACTCCTCAAGAAAAAAAGTTACAAAATAATTTCACATATTTGAAAACTGAACTAGTTGGGGTTTTTTTCACTCCTTTGAATCATTTCCCACTTTAAGTAATCTCAATACAGTATTTAAAATAATGCAGGACATGAGGGAAATGAAGCTGTTGGAAAGAGCCTCTTGAAGCAAATGTAATTGAAGACTGGCAGGTTTATGATTTCATTTTGGTTTCTCTTTTGGCTCTGACTGGAAGTTGGATCCCTGGCATCACTTATAAAGAAAATGAATTCTGAAATGACAATCTCAGTATTTAAAGGCTTGCTACAGCCAACTTCTAAAACTTACATGCTGCATATTGTATCCACCTGTTCACAGCAAATGAAATGTCAACATTTTGATCAGTTTTTGAGTTTTTGTATCTATGCAAAAATCAAATAGAAACTGTTTGATACAACAGAAAATGAGATTTCTCATGTGCCTAGCACATAGCTCAACTGTCACAAAAAATAGAATTGTTTGGTGGTGTTTGGGCTTTTTTTCCCGCAAGTAATTTAAACACAAGATGTCTGGAAATCCAACAAAATAGAAATACAACCTTATTTTGTGCCTGTATGGGTACACACTGAGGCAAGACACTCCTGACTGAACTTGTTAGACTACTGACTTTTTGGATAAAAATCTGTGTAGAAAAAGCTTTTGATGGCTGAGAATGTAACAACACCCCAAGGATGATGTGGCCAGAGAGGAAAGTCAGCAAGCTGAAAGCAACGTCTCTGCATCTCCTGCCCATTCCAGTTCCAGACCTGAAAAGGAGACCTATGCTCCACCTGAAATACAGACATTTTTTAGCCTTGATCTTTAGATTTGATCTTCCCAAAGTTTGCCCTTTGTGTCAGGCTTCATCCTGAAGGCAGCTTTAACTTTTGAGCTACAGCTGCTGAGCAATGGGGGGTTATAGTGGAAATACCATTAGTGCTTGGACTGTAGCAGTGGGATCAGGGCCTTGGTAAGAGCCAGATTTCCACACAGCTCTCAGAATAAGCAGGGATTTTGGCAGCCTTTGACAGAGTTTACTGCCAAGAGGATTTATTCCCAACCTGAATAAGAGCTCATCTTTTGCCAGAGTAATTTGATTTCATAATATTCATTCTATTTATGGCCTTCTTTGGGTAAAAAATGTTAGTTATGTTATTGTGCAGAACTGTTGGCCTTAATGGTGTCTTGTCAAGTTAAAAAAGAAAACAAAACAAAAACCAGGAATGCTTAGAAGAAGTGGATCAACCTCTGCTGACTAGTAAATGCCTAGAAGTCCTACTGCTGCCAGTCCCCTTGGAATACATAACAGATATATACAATATTGCTGAATATATATATTCTAGAGGGTAAGTCATATGAGGAGCAGCTGAAGGAGATGGTTCAGCCTGGAGAAAAGGAGACCTTATGGCTCTCTACCACCACCTGAAAGGAGATTGTAGTAAGGTGAGGATCAGTGTCTTCTACCAGGCAACTAGTGATAGAACAAGATGAAATGGCCTCAAACTGCACCAGGGGAGGTTCAGAATGGACTTCAGGAAGAATTTCTTCATGGAAAGGCATGTTAATCATTGGAATGGGCTGTCCAGGGAGGTGGTGGAGTCATCATCCCTGGAGGTGTTCAAGAAAAAACTGAATGTGGCACTTAGTGCTCTGGTCTAGTTGACAAGGTGGTGATGAGTCCCAGGCTGGACTTGATGATCTTAGGTCTTTTCCAACCCAAATGATTCTGTGGTAACGTAGTGCAGCAGGAACTTCGGGTGTCTCTTATTCTGTTGTGAATGGATACAAAGACTGTAAAGAATTCAATAGAAAGTCTGATAACACATAAACAGTTGTTCTGCAAGCACAAAAGCAGTGGGTGATTTATTGCTCTTAAACTGGCCATGATCAAGTGGATCAGATTTGGCTTTGGAGTGAAAAACCTACAATACAGAGAGCAGAACAGAAAAAAAAGTAAAAAAGGAAGCAAGTGCTATATAGCACTGGCTTTCTGCAGTGATCTAGGTCTGTGTTGAAACTTGGTGAACATATATATGCTGCCCCATAGGGAAGCAACAGCAGCAGAACCATACAGCAGTAAAGGTCAGTGCTCAGCTTTTTCTTCCTTCCCAAGGTCAGGCTTCACCTCACACTTTTCTTTGCAACTGCAGGATAAACAGTCCTGGTTCATGGCCATCCCTTCTGCAATTGTCTCTGAGGACAAACTGACTGGTACAGGGTTAGGTAGCCACATTACATAATGACCTCCTTTTGGGAAGACATGGGTGATTTCATTGAGGACATGACTAATCATGCCAATAAAAAGAAAGAAATTGAATATGTCGTTGAAAAGCTCAGCTGAGCTCTCTGAGAATGAAGGGGAAGAGGGCAGTGCTCAAAAGATGGGAAAGGAGCAACTAGAGCCAAAAATAATTACACTCAAATCAGGTTTTTGGGATGATGTTTAATAGTCTGCCTCAGTTGCACATCTCTAAGGTGAAATCACAGGGAGAATTACACTTATTCTTTAGTTTTGTATGAACTTTAAGTTTAAGCCCAGGGGCTCCCCAAGCTGTGCTAAATACTTCAAAGCCATTCTCAGCCCTGCAGAGAAGAGGGAGCTGCCACTGTCCATGGTGGCACTCAGCTGAAAAATCCAGGGGACTTGCTGTAAAACTCCTATGAAGGCAAACCCAAAAGTCATTACTCATTATTTGATTTTTTTTTTTTTTTTCCTTACAGATGACAGATCAACAGTTCTGCTCACTGATGCTGACTTTGGAGAGACATCTAAGCAGAAGTCCCTGACTGTCACCCACACAGTACATTACCAGTCAGTGTCACAAGCCACAGGACCACTGGTGGATGTGTCTGATGCCCGGCCAGGAACAAGTAAGTATATGAGATAATAGGTTTTCTGGAGAGGAGAAACCTATAAGGAAATTAATACTGTGCTCCTGCCTTTGCATCCTCATCCTTCTGTCTGAAAGTTGAGAGAAATCTATTTAGGTCAGCACAGAACATCTCTTAAACAATTGCACTTAGTGATTCAATATGGTACGAATTGCATATGCATCTGAAATGGAGGTGTAATTTGAAATAATTCATACCTGGCTTTTATTAAACCAAATGCATGCTGGATTTTAATTTCCTGAATTTATTGGGTAAATTAGCTTAATGGCTTTGAGTGTCTAATATACTTTTTTTCCCCTCAGTGATCAATCTTTATTCTATTTCAAAATACATCTTCCCTCCCTATCTCTCCATCAGGCAAGAAATACATTTCTGATTATTGCTTTTTTTCTGAAAAAGTTGAATCTCTGGTTTTAGTTATTATGGTAAATTACTTTTCCCAGATATATTCAGGCTGAGTTATTCTTATAGTGATTAAAATCCTATAATAAATTAATACACTGATGCAATCCATTCTTCTTATTTCTCTCATGAATGTGTTCCATATCTATGTAAATGGGAAAAAATACTAGATCAAAGGAATACTTATGAGTTAGGAATATTACCAAAGTGCAGTTCACTGCACCGTGCAATTTCTGAAAACTCTTGGATTGTTTCTAGCCTATGAGCATTCCAGAATTTGTTTACTTGGTAAGCTTGGTGAACATCAAATCTAAAAGCTCAGTTGCTAGAATGCAGATTATTTGCAAAATCTTCATCTCATCTCCATTTCCACCCCAGTCTTCATACACAATAGCTGTTCTAGTCCTGACCTTGCTGCTTTTCTAACTCTGTTGGCTTTAATATGTGGCTACTCATTTCTTGAGGACTAGATTAGTGCCATCATTTTTCCTCCGTGGAAAGTGATGGCATTTGAATTAGAAGAGTCAATGTACAGCTTTTGTTTTCTTACTGGGACCACTATTGTCTCACTCCTCTAGTTCCTGTACGTGCTGGCAAGCCTGCCAGCAAAAATATCATGATAAAGTTTTTATCATGTTGGTAGATAAGATTGTCTGAGTGAACATTGGACTCTCCATTGTTTTCCAACCCTGTCATTTCTAAAAAGGAAAGAGGCACCACCCCAAAATCACATTTCCGTATCATGTCACAACATTTCATAGCACCAGCACCTTCCATGGGCACTTTTGTGCCTCATTCCACTGTCATCACATAGAGAATTAAACTTGAATTTAGCCCATGTGTAAGAGTATGATCTGTGTCCAGCCCTGCTTTGGAAATAAAAATCCACCATCACTTTTATTATGCAGTGAGAATCTTGTTGCAACAGTGCACAGGGCTAGGCCAAAGACTTCCAGGCAGTGTTCTCTGGGTTGAAGACACTAACACATCTTTGATAGGGGCTAAGCTGTGAGATTTTGTCACGACCCACAGCTTTCTCTGTGAAGAAGAGAGCAGTGCCCAGCCAGGTGGCTCAGAGGTTCTGGATCCTCCCCTCTAAGCACACTCACACTCACTGAGTGACAAATGTTCCCTTGCAGCACTTTTAAGTTGCTCTTTTGTTCTTATTTGTATATTTATAAAAGACATGCTCCATGAACCTTTGCCTTGCTCACCTCAACTCTCTACAGTTATGTTTCAGCATATGACAGAAGGGCTGGCTGAAGCAGGGCACCAGGTGTGTGTGCTGTTCTCCATCACACCAAGAGCTCTGGAACTTGCTGTGTCTGTGCTGCAGAGTTCCTTATGCTGGCACAGCACAGCTGGTGCAGAGCTACTGCTCAGCACATGCTCAGCAGGATGAGGACTCACCTGTGTGCTGGCAGCAGGCTCTCCTGACTCCTTCAGGTTGCTGATGCTATCCTACTGAGTCATGGGATCAGAGAACAGTTGAGGGGCAAAGGGACATCTCAGTGGTGGCTAGTCCAGCCCATCTGCTTAAAGCAAGGTCATCTAGAGCTGGTTGCCCAGGGCCATACCCTTGAATGTCTCCAAGGATGGAGACTCCACCACCTGTCTGAGCAACCTGCGTCGGGGCTCGGTCAACCTCACAGTTGCTCTGTTTCCTGATGTTCAGAGGAAGTTCCTATGTCTCACCTTATGGCCATCTGGTCTTCTCACCAGTCACCACTGACAAGAGCCTGGCTCTGTCCTCTTTGCACTTCCCCTTCAGGTATTTATACAGTCTCTTCTCCAGACCAAGAGTTGTCCCACAGCACTCTTCCTTCTGTCCTTCATGTCTTCCCTCAAAGCAGGCCCAGGGCTCACTTCTGGCCACTCCACAGCCACGTGCCAACTTCCCAGAGCTGGTACAAGCAGTGGGTGCATCATGCCAAGCTCATTTTTGGCTGTTATCCATGTGAGGCAGCTATGTGCTGCACTACCAGGAGGATCAACTATCAATGCCACCAGGTTCTAATTTTTCCACTGCTGTAGGGGGAAGATGTGAAACAGGAGAAGGATCAGACCATAGCTGGTATTTGTAAATAAATACTTTGTTTCTTTGAAGCAGCAGAATATAAACTGTTACTGGGAAAGCTTAGGCAGAAGCAATGCTCAGAGTCATTATCTGGATATTGTTTTTTTCTTTAAATTGCCTCTGCTCAAGTCTCTTACCTCAAAGACTGACAACTTCACCATTCGAATGTCAAAGAACATTTGAATAGATTTGAATTTTTCATTTCTAATACCCTTTCTCTCTATTGTTAGCTCTATCCTTTCAGAAGCTTCAAAGAGAAATCCTTCAGTGCTGATGTAGTCTCCCTCTGTTTGCCACATAATGGTTTTCTCTTGCTTTGTTAGACTCACTTTTACAGGAGAACTATTTATTAATGAAATTAAAGAGGTCAATTTTGGCACATAGTTCACTTTTACTCTCTTGCTCTTTTATTATCTCTAGGATAATAAAAGTTAGAACATTGCTGACCTTAACCAACCAGCAGATGATTTTTAAAGTTTAAGAAATTATATTAATTTACTAATTGTTTTAAAACAGTCAGATCTTTATGAACCTGTCCCTACTGAAATTCTGATGGCACAAGTCCAGCTTATGTTTTATGCCTTGGCTACTTGCTAAAATAAAATGGGGAACCTGTAGGTGATCAATACAGTAATATAGTAATAGCGTGTTCAGAATAGGAAATTATATCACATTTCTGAGCACATGTTTTTACAAAGTGAGAGCAGGTGCCTGGTGCAGAGTGTTTCTGAAGGCACATCTATGATGATCATTTACCTCATGCTTCACTTGAGATGGGGTGTGAAATCCCCAACCAGATCTAGTTGTCTTGTGCTTTTTCACATCTCAGAGTGGTTTGGGTATTGGAGAACTGTTATGCTGGAGTAAAGGGATAATGAATGTGTCAATGAGCAATTGGTAGGGCTCTCAGCCCCCTTTTAAAGCAGCTGAGAATTGCACCCTTTTAAAAATGTATGACTTCATTAGAAAGAGGCTATTTCAAAAAAGTATTAGCAGCTTGGTACTGAGCAGTACTTTCACTGACCTTTTCATTTCCTCCAAAGAATGCTTTGGGCTTTGTTTTTAACCAACAAGATTTCAGTGACCACCCTCTTCTGGAAGGGAGAGGCAGAGGACCAGGAACTGATCTCTTCTCTCTGGTGACCTGTGACAGGACCCAAGGGATTGGCATGAATCTGTGGCAAAGGGAGGTTTAGGTTGGATATTAGGAAAAGGTACCCAGAGGGTGTCTGGGTACTGGAACAGCTCCCCAGGGAAATGGTGCCAAGCCTGACTGAGCTCAAGAGGCATTTGGGCAATGGTGTCAGGCACATGGTGGGATTGTTGGTGTGTCCTGTGCAGGGCCTGGAGTTGGACTTCAATGATCCTGGTGGGTCTCTGTCATGGTTTAACCCCAGCTAGCTATTAGGAAAAGGTACCCAGAGGGTGTCTGGGTACTGGAACAGCTCCCCAGGGAAATGGTGCCAAGCCTGACTGAGCTCAAGAGGCATTTGGGCAATGGTGTCAGGCACATGGTGGGATTGTTGGTGTGTCCTGTGCAGGGCCTGGAGTTGGACTTCAATGATCCTGGTGGGTCTCTGTCATGGTTTAACCCCAGCTAGCAACCAAGAACCACACAACACAGCCTGTGACAGGACCCAAGGGATTGGCATGAATCTGTGGCAAAGGGAGGTTTAGGTTGGATATTAGGAAAAGGTACCCAGAGGGTGTCTGGGTACTGGAACAGCTCCCCAGGGAAATGGTGCCAAGCCTGACTGAGCTCAAGAGGCATTTGGGCAATGGTGTCAGGCACATGGTGGGATTGTTGGTGTGTCCTGTGCAGGGCCTGGAGTTGGACTTCAATGATCCTGGTGGGTCTCTGTCATGGTTTAACCCCAGCTAGCAACCAAGAACCACACAGCTGCTCACACTCCCCCACCAATGAGATGGGGGAGAGAACTGGAAGGGTAAAAGCTAGAATAACTCATGGGTTGAGATAAAGACAGTTTAATAGAGAAAGCAAAAGCTGCACACACAAGCGAAGCAAAATAGGCAGGAGGTGTTCAGCCATCTCTTCCAACTCAGGATATTCTATCATTCTATGATGCTGAAAGGGCTTGTTCCCTAATCAATCCAAGGGGCTAGTGAGTAAAACCCTCTGTTATCCATCACAGATCCTACCACAAGGAGGAGTGCCAAAACCGGACCCACCGCTCGCAACCGCTACGCTAGTCAGTGGACTCTCAACAGACCTCACCCCACCATATCAGCTCACACCCTCACCACAGACTGGAGGCTGCCCACCCCCAGGCCAGCAGGATCAGTGGACAAGGAAAGCGACAGCTACAGCGTCAGCCCCTCACAGGACACAGGTACAGAGCTCTCTGCAGGGAACACAGGACAGCAGCAGCTGCAGGAACCTTCTTGGTCCTGGATGTACATCATTTGCTGCTGAGGTGTCATTATTCTTTCCTTGCTTGGCTGTTTTTTCTGTAGGTTATTTATAAGGGGTGCCAAAAATGCTTGTAGTGCTAATGATAACAAATAATGTGTCCGTGGTTCCTCATGGCACACACACATACTGGAGTTCTTTGAAAGATGTGGTAATTTTTTCTGTAGCTTCCTGAGTCAAAAGGGAAAAAAAGTAGGACAGTTTGCTGCCTGAAATGGCCTTGACTAGAAAGGATCAGTATTAGTAACCAAGAATACCCCTGAGTCATAGGTGGAATGATTTTAAGGTTTGAGGTAAATTGAGGTTAGTGTTTTTGTTTTCCTGTTCATGTAACATGCTCATTAGAGTCCAAGTCTAAATCCATTCATAACACTGAACTCTGCAGCATCTAGCTCTGTTTTTCCTGAGAAGCAGCATAAGGTGGTTTATTCCTCTACATGACAAGTGGGGAGACACTGAATACATATTCTGCCTGCAGTTTCATCTCTTGTCGATGCCTTCACATTACAAATGCAACTCTAACTGAAAATAAAAGCAGCTTTTTATTCTTTCCTACACTGAACAAGTGACAAAAAAGGTGAATAAATGATTAAGCAGAAGAACAATCTCCAAGCAAATCTAAGAAAAGTTAAATAAGAAGAAAGGTAAAATACTGCTCAACAGAATGACTGGCAAAAGTGAATCCAGGCTTACTCTGGCCTCCTCAGAAGGAATTGCCTAATGACTATCCTGATTTTAGGTGGAAAGTGTTATCACTTTTGGAAAAGCTGTGTTAGAACTACAAAGAGAAAATGTGATTGGCCTTTCACCATGAAAACCAGTATGGCTGTTTATATTCTCTCTGTAAGAACAAGCATTTGACTTCCCTTACATTCAGTAATTTATAGGCTGGGGTTCTCCTCTTTTTATCCTCTAAAACTTGTAGAGCCCTATGTTGTCTCCATAGGGTAATGGCAGTCCATAGATGCCTCCAGCCAGCTGACAAACTTCATCCTCCTTTCTCCAGGTAGAATTATCATAAAGCTTTAAGGATTAACTCTAACAGCTACACATATCCAAATATAAATAGCAAATCTTCTCTGAAACCCTTTCTGCAGACATTCCAGATTTCAGGTGCATTTGGATGTGTTCCAACATGTTCTCACCCAAGGATATTTTCCAATGTGTGTGGTAAAGGGCAGAAATGAAATTTCTTGTGTGGTTTAATAGGCAAACTATAGGTAGTTTTGTAAGCAGACTTCATAATCTGTGTTTTCACATGGCTGCTTTCCTACTCTGTGTCTGCTTTTGAGCACACAGCAATTTATGTGAGGGATAGAAAGCTTTAGATCATGCTCGAGATAAGTTTTCTTGTGCCAAAATGCAGCTCTATTATGTCACTTGGTTTCTGGGAAAATAATAGAGTCAGTTTAGTCTAAGTACTTCAGAAGTTCAAAATTTTCAAATAAACATATGTAGCCAAATTATGTGGTCAAGAATCAATTGAGCTAATGTGCACATTTGATCACTTTTCCAATATGGAGTTCTGAAGTCAGTTGATGCAGATGATATTTGGTAGAATTTAGCACTTCTTATCAAAAGGATTCCAGGCTTAAAAAGCAGTAGCTTTAAAGCTTAGAAGTGTATGGCAGCAGTTCAGAGCTGTAACTAAGTTCAGATATTCTAACTAGAGGCCATTAGAAATTTTCTGATGAATGGAGATTTCATGAAGTTTACCCTGGGCTTGGATGAACTTTTGTCAAATCTAAAGGAGGTATTCGAGCAGATTGGTCCAGGAACAGTGACAGGACAAGGGGGAATGGCTTCAAATTGAAAGAGAGTAGGTTTAGATTAGATATTAGGAAGAAATTCTTCCCTGTGAGGGTGGTGAGGCACAGGTTGCCCAGAGAAGCTGTGGCTGCTCCAACTTGTGTTCAAGGCTCAGTTGGATGGGGCTCTGTGCAACCTGGACTAGTAGAGGTGTCCCTGCCCATGGCAGGGGTTGGAACTGGGTGATCTTTAAGGTCCATTCCAACCCAAGCCATTCTATGATTCTAAGGTTCTATAATATGAGAAGCTGCATGTCCTGAGCTCCATGGACCAAACTGTGACCTTTGCATGACCATCATATTTACAGACATTGCTCTCCAGCACTTGACTACTGCTGCCTTCTGGGAGTTTCCAGTTGACCAGAAATTTGGAAAGACATTATTGCTGTCTGATTTACAAATCAAATGTGAAAAACAGAATGATGTTTCCTGTGGGGGGAAAGGAAAAAGCCCTGTTAAGTTCTGGTCAGCTCAAAATATTAAGCAAGTTCCAACATATTGTAGAAGTACTTGTCATTTTAAATAATGTAAGGGCCTATTTACAAGTGGCAGGAGTATTGTTCTTTGTGCACAATGAAAACTGATGCAGGGATGTAGGCACGCAATAAAAAAGATAAAGATTTGCAATAAGGACACATTTGCCTCTGGCTCCTACAGGAGGCCCATTTTTATGAATTAGCTATTACATTGTGCCTGTTTATTGAACATCACCAACAATGTCTGAAACTGCACAGATCTTGTGATGAAACATGACTTCTGCCCAAGGAACTTTTTTAAAAGTTGTCTGCTGTTGCAGCCCACTGGAGTCAAAGCACAACGGGTACAACAGGGCAGTGATTTGTCCTTGCAGAAACAAGCTCTGCATTTCCAGAGTGCTTCTTAATGTTCCAGTGGCCATTTACATCTTCAATAATAGTGTTGTTTACGAAATATTGATGTTCTCATCAGCAGAAAAGAACAGCTTGTAGGTCACAATAACCTGTGTGTCAAATGTGAATCCCCTGTTAGCTTCAGCAGCATTGGCAAAGAGCACCTGAATGACCTCAGGCTGCAGCTCCCAAATATTGATTTCTTAAGACCTCTGTCCTGAATGAAATGAGTTGGTGTTTTACCTGGTGTCCAGAGACACAGTTCTGAGAGATACTGCCTTTAGATTTGACCTTTGTTCTCAGGGCATTCTGAAAAAAATTGAAACTAAACATATATATGATGGAAACAGGTACATAAAAAACAGCCTTTCTCACCTAGCCATCACCTCAGTGAAATATTTCTGAGGTGCATTAAACATATGATATAAAGAAGCTGTTTCTCATTTTGCTAAATCTGGTTTGTGGGTTTGTAATAATTTGAAGGCATTTAAGACTTAGAGAAATGATTTTTGTCTAAAAAAAAGTAACTTTTTTCACACATTAAAGGTTATTTCTTCTGAACCACGAATTTAATGCTAAGCCACATAATGCTGCCAGCAGGATAAGGCTTCACTTTAGATTAGCTGCAATTATCAAGAAACTGACTGAAGTAACACTTGTGCAGGCATTTCTAGCAAAGCAAACTCATTTAAATCACCTTGATAATTTCAAGAGCTCTGCCTTTTATTCCAAAATATTATCATGCTCACAGCTTTTCTTCCAAAAAGGATTGTGCAGATGTTTCTTTCTCCATGCTTAGATCGAGCAAGAAGCAGCATGGTCTCCACAGAAAGTGCCTCCTCAACATACGAAGAGCTAGCGAGAGCCTACGAGCATGCAAAGATGGAAGAGCAGCTGAGACATGCCAAGTTCACCATCACAGAGTGCTTCATATCAGACACCTCCTCGGAGCAGCTCACGGCAGGGACTAATGACTACACAGACAGCCTCACCTCAAGCACGCCGTCGGAGTCGGGGATCTGCAGGTTCACTGCGTCCCCCCCCAAACCTCAGGATGGAGGGAGAGTGATGAACATGGCAGTTCCAAAGGCACATCGGCCAGGTGAGACGTTAGAGGTAATGTTTTGGTCCTTGAGGGTGAAAATTTCAACTCGTGCCTAGGCTAGGCAACAGAAGAGGCAGAACAGGAGGAGGAAGGGAAGTACACAATGTATCCTGGAAGTACTGAAGAGGGACTAGTCAGAAATTGAGACAGGGAAGGTGCAGAGTAGATATTAGAGAAAACATTGTCACTGTTAGGGTGTTCGGGCACTGGAGTATTGCCCAGGGAGGTGGTGGACTCACCATCCCTGGAAGTGTTTCAGAGGTGTCTGGATCTGGTGCTGGGTGATATGGTTTAGAGGTTACAGCAGTGACAGGTTAACAGTTGGACTTTATGACCTTTAAAGGTCTCTTCCAACATTGAAGATTCTATGATTCCATGATTCTTGGATTCTACGATTCTGCTTACAGACACAATTGCTTTTTGTCCCAGCTAATATAACATTTGAGCACATTCTCCCATATAGAAAAAACTCGGAAATTTAGGAACAGAAAGAGACTGTCTGAGCCATCAAATCCACTCCTCTACTGTTGCAGCCATCAGGCAATTGACCCTTCTGGGATAAATAAGACCATATGTGGGTACATCTGCCCATCTTCAACTCCAGCCACTCACTGATGAAACACGTCTTACTGCAATACTTTGTGCTTGAGACCAAAAGTTCACTCTCATAGCAGTTCAGAAAGACAGATTGTTGAAGATGTGCTATCCCTTCTGCCTTGTAGCTTGTCAAATGTGTAATAACCCTTCAGTGATGTTCTTGAGCTGTTGCACTCTCTCTTTGACATCACCTAATATCAAACGAGGGGGTAGGAAAATGTAGAAAATTAAGATGGTGCAATAGCTCAAAGAATATGGAGCCTTTTACCTTCGGACGAATTTAAACCCACTCCAGCTTCTTACTGATTCTAAGAGCTTGAGGGACATCCATCTATTGGGCTCAATCAAATTTCCAGCTCACAAGCTGTTTCTAGTAATACCCCAGTGCCCAAAAGCAGAAGTAGATTATTTGTGATACTCTGAGATCAAGCATATAATAAAACCTTCTCAGAAGATTTGTCAGTCTTTGTTACAGGATACTTGATGTGACATCAGAGGAGAATTCAAATGGGAAAAAAAAGCATAATTACATTTGTGTGCTTTCCGAAAACATGACTTATTTGGTTTAGATTTGTTTTATTTTATTATTTTTCTTTAGTATATACGTTTGTCAGTGAGGATGGAGCTACTTATGTACACAGAAAGGAATCAGTAGTGCTCATCTATTTTTAAAAAAAAAGAGTAATGAATAAACTCTGTATGGTCTTTTGCTTAATATTAATCATAAGTGGAAAAACATTTATGAGAACAGAGGAGTGGAAGGTAGATGGTAGTATCAGGAAAGTCATTTCAAAAAAAAGAACCTGACACTGCAAAGAAAGCAGAAAGGATTTTGCTAGAGAAAGCTAGAAGAAAAAGCCCAAGCAGAAGGTAGAAAGTTATAATACTCAAGGCAGGAAATTAGTGTGTCACACAGATAAGAGGGGAAATAGGTAGGAAATAAAATAGTGAGAGAAACTGCTGATTTCTGTGTAGTCACAGAGTAGAACCACAAACCCAGAAGCTGTAGAAATAGATAAAGATAGAAATACTTTTCATTTCTACCTCAAAAGAGGTAAGATAAATATTTGTCCTTCCTCTGCTAAAGGGAAACATCTGCATTCACAGCTAAGTCAAAATTGCAGCTCTCTCTCCTTCCAGTCAGTCAACAAATATTTTTTTCATTTCTTTAACAAATATCTTCCTCTCTTCCTTTCATGTTGCAAATACATTATTTATGCATGTTTAGTATTTGGAAATATTCTAATATATTCCATATAGAGATGATTGCCTTGAGGGCATACAGCTCCAAAATTTGGTCCCCATGCTCGAGTTTAGAGCTTCCAGGCTTGGAACATCCCTAGAGCACCTCTAGTGATTTACAGACCTGTAGTCATGTTTAGCTCTGTTAGTTTTAATGGCTTAATTTTATTTTTTTTAATCTGCTTTTCTTGATTAGCTTTAGCTTTCCTTTGCAGTAAAGAAATATATTACAAAATTAAGAATTAGCTTCATTACCTTGAAAAAAAGATTTGAGTGTTCTGGTGGAACAACTTGAATCTTGGGCCATAAATATTGAGTACTACATTATTAAAAGTCACTTTATGAAGGGCTTTAAACAAAACACATGGGTGGAAAAAACTTTCAGGAGTAGCAGACAGACCAGTATTTTAGTGTTCAAATCAGTGAGGAAAGACTGTTGTGACATCTTTCTTCTTTCACCCACCACTTCAGAAACTCTGCTGAAGTCATTAGTACTTCAAATACAATTAACCAAAGTAATTCTGCACTTGAGAACATGGACAGGAAATAAAAAACTTAAGGTATTTAGATTGAATAAACAAGAACATCTGAGATGAAATAAAGTTTCAGCACATCTTTATTCTTCATTAAGGTGTCTTTTCTTTTAAGATAACTTTTACCTGTTTTCATGGTGCTTTGCTTTTCTTCTCAGCCAACTCAATCTTTCTTGGACAATGTCACTTTAAATAACTTATGTCTCCTTTCTAATTTCTGATCTCACTTTGCAAACTGCTGCCTATTGCAACTTGTGGCTGCAGTAGAGGTTTAAGAGTGGTATTTGTTGTTCCAAATAATCCCCAGCAATTATAAGACAGTCCCAGAAAGGCTGTAAGAAAAGGTTATTTTGATAAATGGGACATTTGGAAACTAATGGGATATTTGGAAAGTAATCTACCCAGTGGCAAAGCTGCAACCTTACTCAAGAAAGGTAATGATGGAATTTACTGGTGAAGACTTTGTCAGCCACAACTGACTGAGCACCAATTTCTTAGCTTGTTGCTGCTATAAGTGTTTGGTATGAGCAAGCAAAGTGTTCAATCACCTGAGGCTTGGCTTCAGAAGACCTTCCTGTGAGTTTCTGAAGGCATCCCAGCTCATCTCACTGATTGTTCCCTTGTTTTTCCTGATCATCTCACAGGATTCTCTAGTACCTGTATAGTCACTTCTCCCAACCACCATGATCAATCCAATTTGTTGAAAGTGACCTCACAATGGCATCTGCCAGTTCCTTCAGCACTTGCAGGTGCATTCCATCAAGATCCATGGATTTACATATATCCAGTTTGCTTAAGTATTCTCTGACCTGATTCTTGTCCACCAAAGGGAAGTCTTCCTTGCTCCAGACTCTTCCACTGATGTCTTGGACCTGGAATTCCTGAAGGCTGGTCTTGATAGCAAAGGCTGAGCCAAATAAGGCATTCAGTGCCTCAGCCTTTTCCATATCCTGTGTCACCAGGTTCCCTTCTCCATTCAGCAGCAAGACCACATTTTTCTTGCCCTTCCTATTGTCACCTGTATAGTCGCAGAAGACTTTCCTGTTGTCTTTGACATCCCTCTACAGATTCAACTTCAACTGGGCTTTTGATTTTCCTAACAACATTTCTGCATGCTTGGGCAGTGTCTCTGTGTTCCCTCTGGGTTATTTGTGCCTGCTTCCACCCTCTTGGGGACTTCTTCTTTGTGTCTGAGTTGTGCCAGAAGCTCCTTGTTCATCCATGCAGGCCCCCTGGCATTTTTGCCTGGGTTTCTGCTCATTTTGCTAGGAGGAGCTGATCCTTGAATATCACTCAGCTCTCCTGGACATGAGGCTGCTTCTAGCTGACTGTACAAGCAGCAGTAGATGTTTTCTGCATTGTCTGTGCTTCATTGTCCTGACACCAGGCCAAAGCTTTCAAGTGTATAGAGAAAGTGCTGCTAAACAGTCCAAAACAGGAGTTATATTTTTCTTAAATTTTGCAAAAGTCATAGCCACAGGAAATGGAACAGAGAAGTAAGATTACTTTAATTAATTCCTACATTCAGTGTTTTGAAAGCATGAGTTATGCATCCTGGTATTCTAATCTTTGCAATTCCATAGGCAGATCTTTGGGAAAAGGTGAGATTAGAACAATTTGCCCAGATCAGCTGTGGCTGCTCCATCCCTGGGAGTGTTCCAGGCCAGGTTGGATGGGGCTTGGAGCAGCCTGGGCTGGTGGAAAGTGTCCCTGCCCGTGGCAGGGGGTGGAACTAGATGATCTTTAAGGTCTCTTTAAACCCAAACCAGTCTGTGATTCTATGATTATTTGTAGCTCATCTGTAGATGGTGACATTTCTCAGGAACCCATCAGAATAGTCATGTGTCCCAGGAGGTACATTCAAAAGGAAAATTGAAGTAGTAGAGACACCAGAGCAGTATTTTAAACCCATGGGATAAATCACATACTTTGGAAAAGTGAGTCTTCCTAACTTCTGTGCAGTGGTAATATTCTTCATGGTATAAAAATGGTGGCAATATCTTGTTATCATTCCATCTTTCTCAGCATCAAAGCTGCCAGAAGTTTGGGATGGAGATCACTGTTCTCCTCCCCACGGTTGCCACTAACTAGAAGTTTGGTTAGCAAGATGAAGGAAAGGGCATATGGACTAATCATCTCAAAAGTATAGTATATCCTCCCAGAGCACAACTGAGGCACTTTTACATATAAATATTCATAAATTTCAGCAGTTGTTAACCAAACTTTACCTAAGAGGTTGGCAAATGAGTCAGTCCTTTGTCCTGAAAATGGGACAGAAATTGGAAAGAAATACACTCCCTTCCCACCTCCCACTGAGCCATCAGAGTCTGGAATGTAAAAGTATGGAAGATAATTGTAGAGGTTCAAAGAGTTTTATAATAATGTTTCTTTTTTTTCTGTTTTAAAAATACTAACTGCAAATTGAGTTATCATAACAATTATTCTTAACTGCAATAAACATTGCAGTAGCAGTTTATTAAAAATAGGTTCCCCTTATTATAATTTTAAATCTCAGTAATAGCCTCAGCCAAGAAGCCTGTTGAGTTTTTTTCTTCTCTTTACTCCCAAATAATTGTACTTGAGAAAAGAGCAGCTATTAACTGGGAAATATTTTGATATTCCTATGCTTTCCAAGCGCTATTTATGTATTTTTTGTGGACAGACCACTTACTTGCATCCTCTGGCAATGGAGTTCATGCTTGGAAGGAATAATATCTGACCTGTGCTTGAATAGGAAATACCTGGAAAATTTTCATCAGGTCTCTTGCAATTTACAGACACTTCCCTTCCATAGGGCTACTGCAAAACTCAGACCCCCAGTTGTAGTTGTATCTGATGCGAAACATCAGTAAAAAGAACCTCTTCAAACATATGACTTTATCCTTCAGGGTTAGCTTGACTTGGACCAGGCAGAAACTTTTCTATCTGATGCACAGAGCAAGTGCAAACTCATTCTGACCATTCCACTTCCTTGTCTGTTTGGAGATCACATTAATATATAAAACCTGAAGGACTGACAGCACCTCAGATACAGTTCCAAAGAAGAGATATCACTCACTGGCTAGATCAGATTAGGCGATTTTGAAATCCATTTAGCTCAGAACTTCCTCTACAAACTTTTAGCTGATGAAAGGAACCAGTTTAGAAAGGCCCCTGCTTGTGAGTGGGGAGAAAAGGAAGTTGCAGAGGGGCAGATGCTGACAAATAGATTTCCCAGGGACTGATTTCACAGCCATGAAGATGGCAAGAGCACCCCACACTTCCACAGAGAACCTGAGTGCTCTCCTGGGTCCTTATGCCTGTGCAGAGCAGAATCACCCGTTTGCTAAGCCAAGGCTTAGCAAAGGCTCCACTGGAAGCACTTTCCTCCTGCTGTCCTTGTGATGTTGGTTGGTGGGTGAGGGCAGAGCTTCATCCTCTCTGTCTGCCAGCCCTCCTCTTTGGGCCCTGTGTTTATGATTTAGGCAGCAGCCACTGCCTTCTCTCAGCAGGCCAAGGCCAGGCCAGGTATCATAGAATCATAGAATTTAAGGCTTGGAATGGACCTGACAGATCATCTAGTCCCAACCACTCCAGCTATGGACACTTCTTTGTTCTGGGGTTTTACAGTTGGTCACCTAAGTCAAACAGCCTGAGTCTAGCCCAAAGGCTGCTGCATATTCATTAGAAAAAAACACTGATTTAACCTCTCCAGCTTTGCTGGATGGTCAAGCTCTTTCAGAGTCCTTAATAAGCATTCTTGACCCAATTTGCAAGTTTCTCACTGCTTTGACAATCCTGACTTGAAGAGCAAAGTCTTAATGTGTAGACAAGCCTTGAGCTACAGAATGCAAGTGCTTTATTAAATACTTATTTACAAAGGTCCCTTAAAATAGTCTGGGTATCACCATCAGTGCACAAATGTTGTTTAATACAACCAAGTCAAGAAACAAATCTTTGTTTCCAAACTTCAGTCACTACAGCTAAAAATAAGCTGCTTAGCACAATAAGAAAAATAAGAACCATGAGGTAATAGAAAGCACAGTATTTTTCTAATGTCAGCCCTGTAACCTGAGAGGTGAACTCTTTTCCATTGACCTACGAGTTCAAGGGTGAAGGAGTTATTTCCCTCTTCTGCTTGATGCAGGCAAGTGTGACATAGTGATTGGAGTCTATTTAGAGATTTGCTTTCTATTGAAAAGTTGCTGACAGCACTCTATAGGCTGTGGCTGTAACTGAATCCACTACAAATTCAGCCACTGGGGATTCAGCAATGGCTTGGACACTTGACAACTCACCTTTAGCCTCCTTTTCCCATGCCTATTATATTATTCTGCATTGAGTGAAAATGCAGTTGTACATTTCCACAGTTTCCAAGTCCAAAAGTGAATTTCTTGAAGATACAGCTTAATCTATGTTTGACCTTTTTTTTTCAGTCATAAATCCTGTAGCAAAGTACAAAAAGGCTAAGATATGGATTGTTTTCTTTATTAGTTCTACACTTGCACTATCTGGTTTCAAACACAATACCATATATATTAAAAATATAGATGTGTATACACACTGTATATGATGTGTGTATAGACCAAATAAATCACTGTCCTGACTCCACACCAGGAGACCAAGGTCCAGTTCTGAGAGAAGTACATAAGAAGCCAAATCAAAATAAGCAGGTGGAAAAACAGCAAGACAGGCAGAACAGTTGTAAAGCAGAAAAAGCTTCTTGCCTGTATTTTTAACTGCAGTAAATACCCTTCACATGTATGTTAACTCATAGATATACTTACTTATAGGTACATGACACATTCTGAAATTACTCCCCTAGATGAACATCTCTAATGTTTCCATCTTAAATTCTCCTGTGCCTGGAACACCTTGTTTTTGTTTTCTACTGCACTGTTGGAAAACTAGGAACATGTCAGAAAGAGACAGACTGTGCCATTTGCTTCTTATCATAGAAATGGCACATTGGTGATGAGAGGAAATTGCCTTTATCCTGTCTCAGGCTTTATTTCTGCAGAGTATCAGGAGTTTTTTCTCTTTCAGCTGTGAAAAGATGAATGTTCTTCAGGGATGAAAACCATTTAATTCCCATTTAATTTGATGTGACTACATACTCGAAATAATTGGTTTGCATTTTTTTCCTGGTGTATTTACAGACAGGAAGGTTCACACTGCAAGATTTTTAGCTTTGTCAGTACAATAAAAATTAACTTTAAAAGGTTCAGATCAGAAGCTAAAATATCATAGAATCACAGAATTTAAGGGTTGGAATGGACCTTATAGGTCATCCAGTCCCAACCCCCTGCCCTGGGCAGGGACACCTCACTAGATCAGGTTGCTCAAGGCTCATCCAGCCTGGCCTTGAACACCACCAGGGTTGGGGCAGCCACAGCCTCCCTGGGCAACCTGTGCCAGTGTCTCACCACCCTCACAGGAAAAAACTATTTTCTCACATCCAACCTAGACTTTCCCTCCTTCAGTTTGAACCCATTACCTCTTGTCCTGTCACTGCAGTTCCTAACACAGAGTCCCTCTCTGGCTCCTTGTAGCCCCTTCAGATATGGAAAAGTTGCTCTGAGGTCTCCACACAACCTTCTCTTCTCCAGGCTGAACAGCCCCAACTCCCTCAGCCTGTCCTCACAGGGGAGATGCTCCAGTCCTCTTAGCAACTTTGTGGTCCTTCTCTGGACTTGCTCCAACAGTTCCATGTCCTTCTGATGTTGAGGGCACCAGAACTGTGTGCAGTATTGCAGGTGGGTCTCACAGAGCAGAGCAGAGGGGAAGAATCACCTCTTTGACCTGCTGCCCAAACTCCTTTTGTTGCAGCCCAGGATTCCATTGCCTTTCTGGGCTGAGCTCACACTGCAGCTCATGGTGATATTATGAGATCAGAAAGGAAAACTATATCAGTGTGAGTCTTGACTTTAAGTAGGGCAGCTGTTTGGTTACAAATACAAAACTCCGTACAATTGTAATGTGAAAGTTCAATTTTAGTTAGTATGCAAGATGTCTGGAAGTTAAATTAAAGTCATTGATAGTAGTGGAACAGGTTGCCCAGAGAAATTGTGGATACCTCATCCCTGGGAGTGTTCCAGGTCATGTTGGATGAGGCTCCGAGCAACCTGGGCTAGTGGAAAATGTCCCTGCCCCAGGCAGGGGTTGGAACTAGCTGATCTTTAAGGTCCTTTTCATTCTGTGATTCTATTATTAAGGTAATTTAAGTGATTTTAACAATTTTGATGAATCAGTGATACTGATGTTAGGAAGATTAATTGATTTATTTATTATGACTTTTATTAGAGGAGAGAAACAACTGGTACCAGTTCCTCAAAGGCTCTATGAGAAGTGTGCAGCAGCACAATTATCTTTTTCTGTTGCTTCCTAACATTTCTTTTTAATTTTGATTGGACAGTTAACATTGACTTTTGGAAAAATACAGTATCCCAAACTGTGCTGTTTTATGCTACTGCTAGACTTTTTCTTCTTTCTTCTGGACTAAAAGTTGCATGTTGAGGGAAACCTCCTTCCAAGAATGCTCATTTCCTATCTTTTGATTGCCAACAACATCTTTCTTATTAAAAGCAAGATTTTTTTTTTTATTTTAATGTAATTTAGGGGTTTTTTTTTAAAGCTGATTATTTTCTTTGAGGTCTCTCATTTTTTCTCAACATAAGCTGCAGCTATTAAAGTAGAATACCCATGTTTTCTCTAGCTTTGGAGGCATTGGATTCAACTGTAGCTAGCAGAGAGTTTTATGCCTAAAGCAAGGATTACATTTATCAGTAAATTTTCAGCTACTTTCAAGTTCTTACAGTCAAAACTTCAATGGTAAAATTCTAAAACTACCAGCAAATGTTCCAAATCAAACCAAAGATGTTGCATCCACTTGAATTAGCATAACAGATTTTTAGAGCAGTTCTGTAAGAGTCCTTAGCTTGAACCTCGCTTCTATAAAAACTAGGTTTTGCCTGCTCATGCCACTTTCATTTGAAAATGTGCAATAATTTCACCTCCATATTTTCAAGACACAGTATGTGTGATTTTTGTAGGGATTTTCAGCCAGCCCAAAGTAACCAGCAGCAGTTGTTTCCATACAGACAAACCCTTAAGGTCCTTGAAGTCATTTACAGCCGTTCCTGATTTAACTGACTTCAGGCTCTCTTCATTTCCCCTGTGCCAAGAGGAACCTTAAAGTAATCTGAGATCTGCAGAAGAGCTGAGACTATGACATCTGAAAATGTAAACCAAATCTTACCTGCAAGAAAGGTCATGCTGTGCTATCTTTTGAAATTAAAGTAGAAAATCATAGCACTAGAGAAACAAACTTTTGTTTTAACAGCACATTCTTAATCTGCCTGCAGTGCCATCCATGAAAGAGCTTCTTTATATGCTGGCCTTGAAAGCACAGCTGTATGTACCTGCAGATGTGTTTCAGTATTGTTTACCTTTTTTTGTGTCAGCATCCTTAATTTGAATGTGAGAGCTGTGAGATCTCCTGCTCCCAGTGGATTAATTAACAAAAGTGCAACGATATACCTCGTCAGCATCACTCAGGTGATTCCAACTGAGGGACACGTGGAGACCAAGTTACACTCATTCATCCATTAACTGAGCAGAGCAGCAGGGCAGTGCTGATATTGGGTTCCTTGTTGCAGCCTGACCTCCCTGTGTCTATTAGTGGAGTGTTTTGCTTACCCGTTGCCTTGGCATGGTCAGGTTTAGCCGTGAATTCATGGGGATGGCTCAGAGCCTGCCAAGGTCAACAGAACAGCTCCCACTGATTTCAGTGAACCCTAAATACACTTCAAACCCCTCACCTCTCCAGCCTCTGTGCTGAAGCCAGGCTTCTAACATATCCCAGGAATAAACCCGTGAAGGATGCCAGTTTCCATGGAGTCACCATCGATTTAACCCTCCACTGCAGTGATGTATAATTGAACAGTTTCTGCTCGCTGCATCCAGGATCAGCAAATGAGTTTTCAAACTCTGGTGTTGCTAACCAGAGGCACCTGAGCAAGGCCTTCAGCATGGTTTTTCTGAGTTTTCCCAGCCAGTGGGCAGGAGAGTGCTACCTTAGGGCATCCTTAAAAATGCATGAAGCAGGTTGCGTGCCAAGGTGAAGAGGGAAACGGAGTGCTCCCAGGCTTTGCTTTTCTATCATCATTTCATTATTTATTGACAAATTTGCTGACTTTAGCTCTGGAGGGAGTATTGATTTACACTCTGAGGCCCTTTTACAAGTTTTTATGCCTTAGACATCACATTCAATCGAAACAGGAAGGTGTCAGTTCTGCAGGTGCATCAGCCCCATGAGGCTGAACATCCACATGGTATATCCATAGGGTCTAAATCTATATGGCCCCTGGAGGTAATCAGTTTTTCCTTCCTTATTCAGCTCTGTGGCAGAGAGGCCCTTACAAATATGTCAGTTTTTGTGAAAGTTACTTCAGAAAGGTACAAAGCATCTGACAGGTGTTTTAAAAGAGCAGCACTGTATTAAAGACCAAAGTTCTACTCAGAGAAATACAAACCAAAAATGTGCTTCATTTCCCATTTCATTAGACCTTTCAGGAACAGGCAACAATGTGATAATCGAGTCTGCTGCCATTCAGTTAGACAGATGCACAGTCTGTTAGGTTGATGGAGTTGAGATGTATGATCTCAAGCTTTTGCTTTATGACACACTGATCAAAGACTTTTTCTTGAAATCAGAAGGCTTAAATCCAAATAACAAAATGAATCATCTTTAAAAAAAACAAAAAAACCAGCTACATTAGTTGGACTCCTCATTTTCAGTCACTTAAACCTAATCTCCAGTAAAGTATAAATCAATTTATAGCCTTGCTGAAATCAATAGAGCCACTGATTTATTGCTGTAGCAAATTTGGCTCCTGCACTACAGTTTTACTGATACCCTGGTGTTTCTTAAGAGATAACTCCAAGGATTGTAGTCAACAGCAACTGTTGTTTTTATTTTCTTCTGTGAAACACAGCTGGTATTTTGAATATTTTAATGAAAATGCCAGTTTTAGCAGCCTGCAACATGCAACATTTAATTAGGTGTTATAGAGCTTCAAATCATCTGTGAGGGTGCAGTTTTCATGGAGAAAAATGCCAGTTATAAAGCACAGCCCTGCAGGGATGGTAGGGAATTCTGATTTCTCCATCTAGAAATAGGAAACTTGGCTATTTTTCTAACATTGTCCACCTGTTTCCTATTTAGATGATCACAAATATAAGCAGCATAAAGATGGGGTGTTGTGCTGTCTGCAGAAACACAGTGAGAAGCCCAGAAGATGTAATGGTGCAATCACAAAGCCATGAAGGACAGGTTGGCAGCTGAAATGCATCAAGACACCTTGTTGGCCTTGTTCATGTATTCTGTTGGTTTCAAAGTGTCCCCCAAACAATGAGCACTTCAATCATTTTTCTTGGGCAGCTAAGCAGAGGTTGAAGCTCCTCTGAAGGAAGGGGAACCCATGTGCCTGCTCTCACAGCAGCTTTTTCACTAATGAGAAAACTGTGCCCTGCCACCTCCTTCCTTCCTTTCCCCTTCTGCTGCTGCTTGGCTGCTCCTAAAACTGTAATTTAAGGCAGTGCTCAGCCCTTTTGCCTTTTATTCTGGATCTTCACCTTAGAGGATTATTAAATCCAGTCTTTTTCTTGAAAAAGTGGGCTCAGAAGGAGTCTGTGAGCTCCTGAATTTGCTAATAATGGTGTGCTCCTGCTGACTGAGAGTGAGCTGAGGTTCCCATTCATTTGCCCAGTCAGTAATTTGCATGTGGAAATTCCATCTCTGATTCCATTGCTGGTCAATATTGGCTCTAGAGAGTGGAGCCCTGTTCTTCAAAGCATCCTTTAGAGGGTTCAGTTATGGCATTTTGTAGCCAACAGCTACAAGAAAATAATAATCAACAAACATACCAGCATTGGGAAGGAAGTTCCACACTGAGATCCTGAGAGCTCTGTCAGCCAAGCAAAGAGGTTCAGGACTGATCCTCTTTACCTCCACTGCTTATCTGAGCAGGACACAGGATCAAGGTAACCAAATAATTGGCTTTATTGCTCATGAAGTGTATTTATAGCCAGCGTGGCCATGTGCTGTGAGCCCTGCAGGTGTGACTCTTGGCCTGTTGGTGTGGGAAGGATTGGAGCACGGTGTGGAATGTGCCGTGGGTCCAGTGCAGGATACACAGACAGAAGATGAACAGAGAGGCAGCACCAGCAGGTTTCAAACACTGACAGCAGCAGTTGTAAGAAATGTTATTGCTGCTATCAGCCTGGCTGCAGATCAAACTGCTGCTGTCTAAGAAAGCTTTGCCTGCTAACTTTTAATGGTGTGTCAGGTTTTGATGTGACAAAGGCCTCTGAACATCACCTATGCTCTTCTTTTCATCAAACCTCTCACCTCAGCCTTGCAAACTCTTCTCCCTTTCCTTGTTCCTAATATAAGCTTTACTTATAGGCAGTCTTTGTCCTGAACAGCAGCCTGTAAGCATCAGCAAAGGCTTCACTGGTTTATTTACTGTGTGAGCAAGCTGGAAAACCCCACTACATTTTTTTAATCAGCACAAATCTAAGCTTAAAGCTATGTCAGCAACTCTGTCTCCTTTGCTTCCTTGCAAAGGGAAACACAATATCCCATCAGTGCTTCCACTTCCAAACTCAGGACAAGCCAAGAGATGCCCAACATAGTGTCACTCCATCTTCACAGCACTGCACAGTGTCATACTTGGGTCCCAAATCAGCACAACTACATCAGCACCTCATTTGTGCTAGCAGAGCTGTAGGGATCCATTTCTGGATTGATTTCTGATTCCATGTTGTCACAGAGCCATAGAACCATGGAATGTTAAGGGGTTGGAATGGATTTACAGATCATCTAGTCCCAGTCCTCCCTGCCCTGGGCAGGGATACCTCCCACTAGACCAAGTTGCTCAAGGCTTTATCATGCCAGAGAGATCTTTAAGAGCTTTTTTTATTAACCACTCCCCTATTGAAGTAAGATGTGTGACTGCCCTATTCAACAAGTCTTATCCTTACCTTTGTTAAATAAAACATTCTGTCATAGTCCCCAGCCCTGCTTTACAAAACTTTCTAAAATAATCCTTCAAACAGCATGGAAATTCCTTCACATGGCAACCAAAACTTGGAATCCATCAGGCAGTCAGCAGCAAAGGTATCTGTGTTGTGAAGACAAATTGCTTTTGCTTTAGTGGAGGTTATGATTCATCAGCAAATGCATAGAGTTATCATGTAAAAACTTGGTAAGAGCATCCTTTTTTTGCTATCTGTGATGATCTTTTTATTGAAAATAGCACAAACCCTTAGAATTATTTTTTTCTGGAGCAGCTGAAAGCAAAAATACATGCAAGCTCTCTGGCATTTGAAAGAGGAATGAGGTAAATCTTTGGGGAGAAAGGAATGAATCTCAGCCTGGTTTAGCTCTGCAGACAAGACAGCTAACTTGAATAAAATCCAAGAAAAGTTGAGCAGTGATATTTTTCCCTCCATGTAGCTTGTCAAATTCATCCCAACCCTTCCCATACCTGAAGCTGACCTCTAGAAAATGGCTAAAAATATCTATTGTTTCTGCAAAGCTTTTTGTATCAGCTTAGTTGTACTGAAGTAAGGGATAAATAATTTTTCCCAGTGCTGCATTAACTCAGAAAATAGTCCTTTTTGGGTAGAATGTTTATGGTAAATATCATAGTAAGTGATTTTTCGAATGTGTTGTTTATGGTAAATATCACAGTAAGTAATTTTTAGCATTTGTTTACAAACATTTATTGGAGCTAACAATTTCTTAAATGTACCAGCCTAAATAATTCATTACAGTGTTGGTCACTCAGAAAAAAAAATAGACTGAGGTAGTTCTGGCTTCAATTGCTGCATTCAGATTTGATTGGATGTTTACTATTTGTGTACAAACTCAATGCCCTAATACAGCAAATTTCCCTTCTTTAAAAAATGGCAGAATTACAGCAAGGTTGGGGTTAGAAGGGAGATCAGCCAGTCCAAACCCCTTTTAGGAAAATGCATCAGAAAACTATAGTTTTAGAATGCCTTTTGTACTAATTAAGCCAAAATGCATGAATTATTAAACATGCTCATTTGCAGTGCTCATGCACTTGAAAGGTTTGCTTTCATTGCTAATAAGGCACACACACAGCTGAAAAGAGGTAATTAGAGCATCAAAGGCAATGAACCATCCTGAAACTTCATAATGCTTTGCCTGAAAAAAAAATCATTCAGCTGAATAGCAAGAAACCCAAAAAAATGCCTATACTGTTGTGTCCAGAGGATAAGAACCAAAGTCTTTCCAAGTAACTCCATAGATACAGCAAGAAGCTTTTATTCGCTCAAAAATACCTTCAGAATTGATGTAGGAATGGCAAAAGTGAACCCCTGCGGTTATATTTCAAAGACTGTGTTTTCAAGTCAGAAACCCATTAGTTCTTATAAATCAAAGACTCTTTTTCATCCTGTGAGACCATTTCAACCCTAGCACAGAAGAAAAAGTTCCATTCTGAAAATTTTTCTTTTCCGATAATTTTAATAATCTAGCTTTTTTTTTTTTTTTTTTTATAAGCAATTGCAGGGAAAGATGCTTCTTGCAGATAAGAAGGAGCACTGGCACTTTTTATGATAGGAAAATGTGTACATCATATCAAATAATGAGGGCTCTGTGTAAGCCATGTCAGAGATTGTGCTTTGAGTATCCAGCTTTGGAGAGCAAGTTACACTCTGTGGTTTCTCATTACTGCAATCCTGTTGGAACTTTGCCCCCAGACATTTAGAAAATTACAGTAAAACGACTGCATATTGTTTACACAGATTATTGACTGTGCTTTCTTATGTAGATTTTAAGGGGAGGGGAAAGGGCTTTTCTACATAGCCTGAAGCTCTTAAATACACATGAGAAATGTCTAGACAGCAGCTTGCAAACCAACCTCCATCTCTGTAAGGTTCAATGCTCATCTCTTTTATAGTCCTCTCAGTTGATCTCAAGGAGTAGCGATGTGTTGAGGCACAGAAACAGCTCCCCGAGGTATCTGTGGGGAGCTGCCAATGAGCTGTGCTCTGACTTCTGCTCTGCACCAGCTCCTTCCTGGAAAGTCAACCGTAAAGCAAAAGATGCAGTGGAAAGAGGGAATGAGTGTAAAAGGACCTGACTGGTCTCAACGAAGCTGTGGATGTTGTGCTGCCTGGCAGAAGCCCATGACAGCCAGTGTTGAGGTGACAGACACCTTTGGGAGAAGGCCTATTGTTGTGGAAAATAGAATCACAAAATGGTTTGGGTTGGAAGGGACACTAAAGGTCATCTAGTTCCAACCCCTGCCCTGGGCAGGGACACCTCCCACCAGCCCAGGCTGCTCCAAGCCCCATCCAACCTGGCCTGGAACACTCCCAGGGATGGAGCAGCCCCAAGTGCTCTGGTCAACCTGTGCCAGTGTCTCAGCACCTCACAGGGAAGAATTTCTTCCGAATATCCAATCTAAACCTACTTTCTTTCAGCTTAAAGCCATTCCCCTTGTGCTATTTCTACATGCCCTTGTGAAAAGTCCTTCTCTAGCTCTTTTGTAGCCCCTTTAGGTACCAGAAGGCTGTTCTGAGGTCTCCCCAGAGCCTTCTCTAGGCTGAACAATCTCAACTCTCCTGTTTCCATAGCAGAGGTGCTCCAGCCCTGAGTTCAAAGCAGAAAATTAGTCCTCCTCTCCTGGAGCTGGGGGACCTCTATTTTGTGTAGAGGGCAACCATGGGAGCACAAGAGAAACCCTCTTTTCTCCCCCCCAGCAGTGTCTAAGCATCCTGCCAAGAGGGAAGGGATTACTTTGGTTGTAGTTAGTCAAAATGTTTCCACGCCTTCTCTTGGCATCTTTACTGCCCACCTTGGCTGGGGCCCTGACAGTGATAACCACACCTGAGGCAGCCAAACCAAGGCACTCACCACCCTCATTAGTGGGCAGAGACAGGTATGTGGGGGCAGCATCACTCACTCCTACACTCCTGTCTCTCTCTCCCACTGGGGAGGAGAAGGTAGCAAAAGGGCTCCTTATTTAGGCTGCAGTGATGCAGCACATGATACTGCCACAGGGTGATATAAGCATTACCCATCCAGGCTGTCTCCTCCCTGCAGCACATGGGGGATGGGTCCTTGGAGCAAACCTCACAACTGCATTTTGGAAAGGTCCAAAAGAGGACCCAAAGGAACTGAGGAGCAGCATAAGTGAGCAGGGGATGGGGGTCTGAGTGACAACAGGGCAGGGAAGGTGTTGGGCAGTACAGACCTACCCTTGGGCAGCTCAGATCAGTGTCTGTGGCTGAGTGGAGTGAGTTGGTGCCTTCCTGCACCTGTCAGGTCATAGGTCATATTCTGATGGACTTCACCCCAGCAGCAGGTACATTGCTGTCTCAGCTGAAATAGGTCCCATATGCAAAATGTGTTTGGCATGAAAGGTACTGCAGGGGAATAAAGTAAACATATAAAACCAATTAAAGTTAACCCAATTCATTTTTCAAGTGGCAATCAGTGTGATTATATGCACAAACCCCCTCTCTCCAACCTTACATAAATGTTGCCATGGTTCATGTCAGCCTAATCTTGAGATACTCACATCTTACTCCATGGGGGTTAAGTACTGTGTGCCATGTGTCTGTGCTGGAGATGTAGCTAGAATAAAACATATGGTGTCAGACAGTGCCTGGGGGATTTCTATAGGAATAAACACTGATTCTGTTCAAATGTAACTTCTCAGCAATTCTCTGTCTGTGACTTAAAATTATGGGTAGAGCAGATGCTGTTAGTCTTTTAGGTAAAACTTGCAGTGACTTGACTTATGTGAGAAAGCAAAGGACATGTTTTATTTTAGGTCATTAGACAGCTTTTAGCTGGGTTAAGAAAAAAGTAATTGTTACTCACTGTTTTATTATGAAGAAGTGTTTTCCTGGTCTATTGTTTATGCCACTGGCACAGGTCAGTCTTAATTTCTTCTGCTGTAAAGAGCTCATGGAGGCACAGGTGGTGTAGTGCCAAGAGTCTCCTACTTTATACATTCAGGATGCAACCCATCTGTAGATGAGACTATGGTTTTGGTATCAGCCATAAAAAAGGAAGCTACATAGCTGCAGAGGTCTGTAAAGAAGGGGAAATACTGTTCTTGAATGCTCCTGTAACTCTGCTTTTTTTCTTTCATATGTATGTGAGGTTACACCATCAAATATTTTTAGAAAGGAATGTCATTATGTGCCTGGTTGCCTCTCATTTCCTTGAAGGAACATTATGAATGCCTAGCGGGCCCAGGAATAGGAGGAAATAATGAGTAAGAGGTTTTCTTGACAATAGAGAACAGAAGGGAGGGTTGATGCAAGGGTTGGGTGCAGCTCCAGTGCATTTTGCTACCACAAAACCAGCAGCATATTGGTAGTCACAGAAGTAAAAGTCATTGGTGATGTAAACCCAATGATGATGGTTGGCAGTTAAATATTGTTGTACTGGGACAAGGATGTTTCCATTTTATTCAGCAATCTCTTTAGACTGTAGCCTTAATGCTCTCGCATCCATTTTTAAATAGCTTGGTTATTCTAGTCTAGATTGGGGATAATTAATTGGAATTGTAAAGGTTTCCATTTCAAATGGAAAATATTGGAAGTCTATCAAGAACTTTCGACAAATGCAAACCAAGACCTTTTCTTTTAGGATTTTGATAAACAGTTCCTGTTTATCTTCGTCATGCTGTGAGTGGATGTAAAACACATCACACTCCTCATTGTTTCATATTATGATAAGTGGTTAGAATGGATCTTACAGATCATCTAGTCCCAACCCCTTCCCGGGGCAGGGACACCTCCCACCAGAGCAGGTTGCTCAAGGCTCATCCAACCTGGCTGTGAACACTGCCAGGGCTGGGGCAGCTGCAGCCTCCCTGGGCAACCTGGGCCAGTGTCTCACCACCCTCAAAAATATTGTGGTCATTCTATTGTGAAAACAAATAGTAATACTGAATTCTTACAGATCTGCCCAAAAGGAGTTTGTTGATCCATGATTCTGTATGATCAGAGCCTAGCAAATGGCTAACAAACAACATATCAATTAAAAATGCTGCAGTTGGATTGATCACAGTTGGCCAAACCCAACAGTTGGACTCCCCTGGTAGGAAGTGAACAAAATGTAGCACATGACCAGAAATAAGGACTTGTTTTTCACTTTTGCCTCCCCAGGTGATCTCATGCATTTGCCGCCCTACCTTAGGATGGACTTTTTATTGAACCGTGGCGTGCAGGGCACGAGCAGAGACCTGGGTTTGGGGCAAGCCTGCTTGGAGCCACAGAAAAGCCGAACCTTGAAGCGTCCCACCGTCCTGGAGCCGATCCCCATGGAGACATCCTCCACCAGAGAAGTACAGTCATGGCAACCTGGTGCTGTGGCAACGTTACCTCAGCGAGAAGGAGCTGAGCTAGGACAGGCAGCAAAAATGAGCAGCTCCCAAGAATCCCTGCTGGACTCCCGGGGCCACTTGAAAGGAAACAATCCCTACGCAAAATCTTACACCCTGGTATAACAAAAAGAGCATGGCTGGACAGTGGCTGTAAATATTTACACTGAAAACAAAAAACAAAAACAAATCCAATGAAAGCTACCTTTTTTTTATTGAATTCCAATATTTATAATTAAAGAAGAAGATTGCCAAAATATTTGACAAAAAAAATAATAATATGAACGACAGACAGTGCAAAGACTCTCTTGCTTTTTTTCTGTCTGAGTGTGAGCTTCATCTGACTGGACATCTGAATTTTTGGGTAAAAGAGTCCAGTTTTCTGATCTTCACAAGCGTTTGTGTTTTTACTGATTTTCTACGAAGTGCATGGAGACTTAACTCGAACATTTTAACTGGAAGTTCCATCAGACAAGATTTAAAAGGGAAAAAAAAAAGCAAAAAAAAAAAAAAAAATCACCCTCTTTGTGAATTCAACAGGAACATTGATTTGGAGAAAGAAAAAGTCTTTTGTCATGTTTGCACTTTTTTTTTTAATTAGAAAATGGGTCCTTGATTGTTCTTTTTTTTTGTTGTTAATTAGGATGAGTGATGTCAGTGGAGTGAGGAGATTGATTTGGGGTTTTTTTTAATATTAATTTAATGAGACACTCTTTGCATTTTGTCTATGCGAAATAAAAGGGTCTTCTGCCTTTATTTGTGATGTTTGCTTCCATCACCTTCTGCTGTGCTTGGTTTTTGCCTAGGTGTAATAACCATGTCAGTGCTGTTCTCTGAGCATCTTCTTGTGCCATGGGCAGAAAAGGAATGCAGGGATCAAACCTTTGGGAAAAAAAATTGGGGTTCACTTAGCCACAACTCCTTTTGCTACAATGGGGCAGAGAACCAGAAAGGTGAAAATCCCAAATGCTCTGAACCAAATCCACCCAAGACTCTCAGTTTTGACACCAGGAGGTTTTAATTCAGCTTCAGCATTTTTTTTGGATCAGAAGAAATGTGTTGTTGCTTTACTTACTCCTTAGGAATGGATCTTTAGTCCATTTAGGAGCAGCTCTGACAGAAATTAGTTGCTTACATAAGCACTGGGGGGAGAAAAAAACCCAGCTTTTCCCATAATAGGAAAAAAGGGAGGAAGAAGTTATTCCGGGTCTAACGTGTCTTGCTTTAGAGGGAAAGATCTTGTTACGTGGGAGCTGTCAGCTCATATTACTTCGTTGCATCTTTTGATTCTGTTAGAAGTGATATTGCTTGTTTTATACAAAGCATAAATGATTGAATGCTACAGTCAGTGGGTTTAACACAACAGCAGTTGAGCCACCTTGCTAAGTGCCTCCCTGTGTGTCTTCTGGCTGCCTTGGTGTGCCCTGACCAAGAGAACATGGTGCAGAGCATCCCAGATTAGTACAAACACGCTGTTCAGTGCTGGCTGGAAATATCAGCTGGGCTCAGAACACTTGGGCAGGCTGAGAACCTCCCATGATTTCCCTTGCTGGTGATGGTGTGGGCACTGCCAATGCAAACATTTCTGCCCCATGCTCAATTCGAGTTGTTTTCAAATAGAAAAGTGCAGTAATGTATAATTGTTTCGTTGCTATCATTAATGCAATTATGCTGTTGTAGGGGCACTAAGTGAGCAAAGTACTTAAGTGTCTTGAAATGAATCAAGTTGCACTTGCACCCTTAGCTCTGCCAAGCCCAAATGCTAAAGTTCTGGGAAGTCTGACAGAAGACAAATGAAGACATCCTCGAGGTATGTACTTCTTATACACCTACAGGGAAGTGCTGAGATGTCACTCAGATAAAGAACCATTTCCTATCTACTCTGTCTATTTGACAAATATGGTCATAAAATATATTAACGTAAAAAAGACACCACAAGAAAATAACCACAAAAAAACCCAGACCAACCCCAACAAAAAAACCAACACCCAACATTTTGCCTTCATAAAATAAATTGAAAATAAAAAATTAAGAATTACCTATGAAGTATTTTCAAACAATGGAAAAACTGTGTTAGTGCTATGGTTTAGTTAACAAGGTGGTGTTTGGTCAAAAGTTGAACTAGATGATCTTGGAGCTCTTTCCCAACTTTAATGATTCTATGAGGAAAAAAGATTAAGTTATTCATTTGCTTTGGTTTGTTGTGTTGGGTTTTATTTCCATAGAGAAAAATGTTGTTAATAAGAACTTAACTTAAACATGCAGAAAGAAATTTCTTTTACTATGTGCCATTGAAAAACTCCACAGAAAATAAAACTTTTATAGAAGATTTCATTTTGTGACAATTCAGCTCTTTTTGATTCCCTCAAAAGTCTTTCTGGTGTGCTCAGCTTGAGCTGGATGGGGCATTAGTACTGCATGTACTAATTGATTTTCTCAGTAACATTCGGGACTTTTGAGCCTCAGGACAATTTTATATTCCATATTCCAAGCCTCCTTCTTGTCCTGTATAAAAAGGTGAAAAGCTTTTGGGCAAAATCAAGGCTTGATGCATTTGTTCCTGTGGCTCTTGGCTGCCCTCAAGCACAGGAGTGCTGAGCCCTGTGGCTCCCCACCAAAACTTGCCTGCAGTCAAGAATGAGCCTACAGGCAAGAATGAGCGTGAGATAGATACAGGGAGGAAATATTCACAATTCAAACTCCTGGTGACTGCTGATAGTGGAAATATTCCAATATCTTCCTACATCTACATTTGGCTGACGATCTGGAAAGTGCCAACCGTCCTTGACTTAATGAGACTTCCTTCTCATCTGTATTCAATATGCCTGGCAATATCCATCCTCCTTATCAAGTGAGGACGCCTTTGGGGGCCCCATATTCAAAGAAATTCATTGCAAGTCTCCTGCTGGTTGAAATCAGAGTGGAACCAGGCTGCTGCTTCACACACAGAGGCTCAGACCTGCAGGGTGCCTGGCTCCATGCCCTGCATCCAGCCAGCTCCTCTACACAGAACTGTAAACATGTGCACAGTCCCCTTGGCTTGGGGGTTTTACTGCCTTTTAATCTTCCAAACAGCACTGGAGCAGCAGAGCTAGACAGACATGTACCAGGAACTTTAAGGAAGTGCCTGTCCTGCTCCCATATAGTCACAGTTTGGAGGTAGAAGCAATCTCTTTTCTCAGATCAATGCAGCTGAGAGCAGACAAGTTCCTGCAGGATGCACTGGTCTGCAGGACCAAGATGACAGAAAATGTGCTGCTGTGTGTCTACCAGCACCATTTTAAACACTGTTCTGTAAGAGAACCATCAAAACTCATGGTTCCTGTATGCCTTCATCCCAACATGTGATAGACTTAGAATCACAGAATCATTTAGGTTGGAAAAGACCTCTAAGGTGTTTGAGTCCAAGCTCTGAACAAACATCACCTTGTCAACTAGACTAGAGCATTAAGTGCCGTGTCCAGTCGTTTCTTGAACACCTCCAGGGATGGTGACTCCACCACCTCCCTGGGCAGCTCCTTCCAACACTTAACAAACCTTTCAGTGAAGAAATTCCCAACCTGAACCTCCCCTGGCTCAGCTTGAGGCCATTTCCTCTCATCCTGTAACTAGTTTTCTGGGAGAAGAAGCCAACCCCCAACTTGCTACAACCTCTTTCAGGGGATTGTAGAGAGCAATAAGGTCTCCCCTGAGCTAATTTTCTCTAGGCTGAGCACCCCGAGCTCCCTCAGTTGCTCCTCATATGACTTATTCTCTAGACCCTTCCCCAGCTCCATGCCCTTCTCTGGACATGCTCCAGCACCTCAGTGTCTCTTGCAGTAAAGGACCCAGAACTGGACACAGCACTGGAGGTGCCTCACCAGTGCCCAGTACAGAGGGACAATCACTCCCCTAGTCCTCTTGCCCACGCTATTTTTGATACAGGCCAGGATGCCACTGGCCCTCTTGGCCATCTGGGCACACTGCTGGACACACTACGTCACCCATTGCCCCAAATGCCTTCTTGGAAAATATTCACCGAAGTGAAAACAACAGTTGGCATCTGCATGAGATCTGAAAAGAAAAGCCCTGAAGTACTGGAACATCAAGGTATCAGTGTGAGTACATCTTGCACAAAACTGCAACTCCATCTTAGTCCTGAGGGTGATAAAAGACTCTACTTCAAAAGATGAATTTAAGAGCTAAAATTCTTGTCTTCTGTCTACTAAAACGCATTCCTCCTCAGAGAGACTCAGCCTTGTCACGTTATACTTTTCCTCAAACCTCAGCCTCAGCTAACCCTTTAATGATTCACAGATAGTAATTAACTCTCCCTTTTTGAGTCAAATGAGTTAGCAACTCCCTCACTCCTGTCTTTTCTAAGAACCTTTTTATCCTTTATTCCTTTACTGCTTCACTTAAATTGTCTGATTAACACAATTATGTTAAACTCAATGCAGCTTTTCCCTCTCCTTGTTTTTAGGCTGAAGCTTGACTTGCCTATTCAGAACCAAAGAAATTTTCACTGATTAAAAGTTTATCTCTTGTTTGATTGTGTTTGCAACCAGGTGAGCTCCACAGCAACCTTACCATAGCTAAGAGGAGTTGGGAGTTATGAGCATGTGAAGTATTATTTCACCAAATAACAGTGGGAAAACAAAAAAAAAACCAACCCTGGGATGCTATTTGGGATGAAAAGAGTTCAGAGAAGCTTTGTGCAATGAGTTTCCCACTTTCCCAGGCAGCTGGGGGGGATGATACCCATCCCTGGCTTACAGGTGGGAATAGGGCTCTCCTATTCCTTGCATTAAGAATTTTAGATCAAATCTCTTCAGACTTTGACACCTTGCACAGCCACATGTGTGTGAAGAGAGGATTTTGCTTGGTTGGCCTTGGGGTTTATTTTTTTGGGAGGTCTTTTTTAATCCTGAAGATATGAACCACAAAGAGGTGGGATAAGGGGATAAATGGAAAGGCAAAGTCCCCCAACACACCATTTTCCTGAGTAGGCTGAAAAGCTTTCTCAGAGAAGGGAGCTCTGTTCTAAAAGGAAAGAAAGGTAAAATGGAAAAAAAAAAAAAAGCCTTCAGTTTGGACAGCTCGTTCATCGTTTTAGTGCTACTCAGGTTATTTTAGGTCACAGCAGTTGCTTAATGGGCTCTCTTGGTTGACTATGAAGCATTCCAGCAGGGAAAAGAGAGTGCTTTTCACCATTAATTTTCTCTGAGCTTGCCTGAGCCTCCCAAGGGAAACCTCCCCACCTCCCCTGAAAGAAAATGCCTCTGTAGGAAGTGCAGCAGCCCAGCACACACTGCTAACACTGCTGGGGGGTCATGCAGTGCACATCCCTGGGGGGGGGTTTGTACTTTCTGAACTATTCCTCCTTTTTTTTCCACAATGGATGTTATGCTCCTTTTCTTAAGGATTTCAGGGCAGGAAAAAGGCTCTGTAACTATTTTCAGGGTTGACAAGGGCCCTATAAACTTCCCAGCAGGACTTCAGCGTGGGACCAGTTGGTATGGCAGCTCCTCACTCTGCAGCATCCTCCTCCTGGCTCTGCCCTCCAAGGTGAATGATTCTCCCCTTCACAGGCACCTGCTTTTCACCAGATGGTGGGAGAGGGGACAAGTGTCAGGGATGACCCTGAGCACAGAGCTGACTGGACAGAGCCATGGTGAGAGGGAACAGTTTTCCTGCCTGTTGGAGCAATCACCTGAGCATAAAACAAAGACATGTCTCTCTGCAATGTGCTTGTCAGGAAGGAGTCTGCTGCAGGTATTTGTTCTGAAGCTGCTGGACATGCACATAGAATTTCTAGCCAGGAATTTAGTTCTTTTTTTTATTAATGGGAAATAAATACATATGCATGATTACTAAGGGACTGAGTGTGAGAAAAAACTGTTCCTTACCCTTGGAAGAGTAATGTCAAAACCAATTTCTCAGAGTACTGAAACAAAAAATTGCTTTGAGATAAATTGGGGGAGTTAGTGGGTAACTAAGTAAATGAAACTGCCAATTTTAATTGTCTGAGCCTGTCAGAAAGCCCAACCTACCCCCCACAGTTCACACCTTTGGACTCCTGTTTAATTGAAAGTGAGAAAGAGAGGTGTTTCATAAAAGGATTGCACATAATGGTGAGAGAGGAGAGAAATCCACAACACCATGAGAAGGAAAAGTGGAAAACCTGAAGACATACTGTCATTAAGGCAACTCATCAGCAGATCTGTAACATGCACTAATATGATTTTGGAATATTGCCTAAGTTCAGCTAAGCTGCTTCTTTGCACCTTTTCTTTGTACTTAAAATCTTTCCGGTATGTTTTCTTTAAAGGTTCCAGTCCCATTGGGATGTCCAAATTAACCTGATTCAACAGTCTATCTGATAGAGAATGCAATTGTTTCAGTGCTCTGTGTAGCTCAATGGAAGCCTTAGATGGTGTGGAGAGGGAAGGGAGCATTGCAGCTGGGGCTTGGAAGCACTAAGCACAGATGGATACATGTTTTGTGATAAACCTTCCACTGGCTGTTGTTGATCCTGCAGATTTTCCCTGAAGAAAGCACACCAGGTTCACAAATAGCTTGACAATCCTCTTTTTCCATCCCCTCCCAGCTCTCTTCCTTTCTTCCTGTGCTGTTCTCAATTTTCATAGTCTTTCCAAGTTGCAGAAACTCAATGCAGCTACCTCTGGATCCTAAGGAACATCTTCCCTTCACCTCTGCTGGCAGCATTTCTGGCATGCCCTGATCCCTCTCAAGCTGTGGCTCCAATGTTGGTGCAGCCACCACTGCTGTCCCATGCTGAGTTCTTGCACCCTCATGGCATGTGCCCCTTGCTCTGCCAGAAAAGTGGGACCTGGGCCTGACCCAGAGCTGCAGCTCCCAGCACTCCCAGGGGGATCACATCACTCCTGTGCCAAGAGCTCCTGTTACACTGGAGAGGATAAATAGGCTGGTAATATTAGGGATCTCACCTCTGTTTCCAGGTGGGTTCAGGTCTGCTGGAGCCTTTCCACACCACTGTGCTAGTGACTGATGTCCAACTGTCACCTCTGGTCTGTCTGGGCAGAGGCTTGCAGGAAAGCTCATTGGGACTCTTGGATTTAAATAACATTGTACCAGGGATACTTCTGCTCATGAAGAAAAGTGTTAGAGGGCTGTAAGGCTCTGCTCTGTACCAGCTTCTTCACCTCTGTGTAATTGCTCCAACATTAGCAATAGTAAAATGATATGCTTCCATAGGGAAATTTAAATTAAATGTAACTTAAATCAATTTCAACTTTAAAACACTGAGCTGGTACCACCTGTTCTTCCTATAGAACAAATTATATTTAAGCCCCAAGGTCAGCAGCAAAGGGAAAGCTTAATTAAAGTTGATAGCAGACTACATAATCACACCTGAACCTACATACAAATAGATGAAGAAGCACCAGAAGCCGTTTATTTTATTCTGATATCCTTGCCTGGACTCTAATGAGATTTTCCTTTTAAAATTGCAGCAGCTTCAGTTGCATTTCATCTTACACATACAGAAAGGAATGGGTACCTTGGCAAGCTGCTCTCCACCAACTGCAAAAGCTCCTTCATTAGTCTCTGACAGGCTGGGCCATAGCTCTTTGCACTTGTAATTAAATCGTCATCTTTGAAGGTGAACCCTCTCCAGTATTTGTAAGCAGAATCACCTCAGATGGAGGAACCAAAGCAATTGGGAACATAGAATTGATGAGGTGCTGCTAAAAATAACTCTGCAGGTTTCCTGTCACTTCAAAGAGAGCCAAGACAAAACTCTGGAGAGGGAGTGAAGCTAGTTTCAGGGCAGATTTTGTTTGAGGAATACTTGGGATTGAGCCTAAAAATGAGTCGATGTCATCACCTGATGGTGCATGGGTGTCTTGGGATTTAGGCTGCTCTTCACTGGCCTGGAGCAGGAGTGCAGCTGTGGTGGTTTAACCCCAGCCAGCAGCAAGAACCACACAGCTGCTCATCACCAGCAGGATGGGAGAGAGAATCGGAAGGGTAAAAGCCAGAAAAACTCATGGGTTGAGATAAAGACAGTTTAATAGAGAAAGCAAAAGCTGCACACACAAGCAAAGCAAAACAAAGAATTAATTCACTGCTTCCCACAGACAGGAGGTGTTCAGCACCTCCAGGAGAGCAGGGCCCATCACACGTAACGGTTCCTTGGGAAGACAGACGCCATCACTCCAGATGTTCCCCCTTCCTCCTTCTTCCTCCCACCTTATATACTGAGCATGATGTCCTATGGTATGGAATATCCCTTTGGTCAGTTTGGGTCACCTGTCCCAGCTGTGTCTCCTCCCAATCTCCCAGGCACCCCCAACTCCCTTGCCAGAGTGGCAGTCCAGAAAGCAGCAAAACCTTCGGCTCTGTGTGAGCTCTGCTCAGCAACAACAAAAACATCTCTGTATTATCAACTCTGTGCCCTGCACAAATCCTGAACATACCCCCTAACTAGCCACTGCAAAGAAGGTTCACTTCAGCCCAAACCAGCACAGCAGCGTAGATGGTTTTTCAGACCAAACGGGGAGTTGGTGCACTGGGAATGGTGGGACTGCAGGTTATTTCTGGCCAATCTGGCACCACAGAACCATCTGCCACCTGTGCTGTGAGTGGCTGATGTGTGGTTACAGTGTGCAGACCTGTGTGCACATACCCACATACCCTTCGTCAAGCCACCACCACAGCCCTTTCACCACATTGCACCTGGGGAAGGGAGCAGGACAAGATGCTGTAGCATCATGAAGCCACAGCATCAGCTCCTTCCAGTCACATCACTCTCCAGTGTTGGACTTAGCTGTGTGGGGGTGCACAGACAGATCTGAACTTCTCGTGGCCCACCCTTTAGCCAATATTGCCCTATCCAGGAGACAATGTCTCCTAGTTATTTTTATGACTTCATATTTTATTCTTTACTCCTCACAGCAAGAAGTTGAGCTTTTTTAATCTGTTCAGAACAAGATCACAAGTCAGAGACTTTTAGGGACAAAAGCTCAGGGCAAGGTGAAGGGAGTAATTTACACTAAGTAGAACTAGAAGAACCAAAAAAGAACTGGATGAAGTCTGAGTGCTAGAAAGTGCTCTGTATCAACCTTGAAAGTACAGGCAGCCCATGATCCTCCTTTACAGCTGTGAACCACTTTGCAGACACACATGCACACAGCAGGTCCCTGGGAGCTGCATTCAGAGCTGTCCATCCCTTCCTAACACAGCAGAGCAAACAGCAACACCACATCCATTTCCACACGTGGCATATGGAGATGAGCAGTGTTTGTCTCCTCAGGAACACACAGAAAGTTTTATGCCAAAGCTAACAATGTCCTGAATATGTTTGGTCAAAAGATTACTGCTGGTAATTATGGTTACTCTCAATATTTGTTCCAATGCCTGATTGTTAGGGATCTCACTGAAAAAGGCCACTCAGTGGACCCAAATATTTTCCTGACAGTCTCTCATTTTCACTAACATCCAGCATAAAATCATTCTGGTCTACTGCCAGTTCAATCAGTTGGCCCAAGATAAATGAGAGTTATCTGAGTCTGAGACTCTGAGGCAACAAACCATCCACAAAATTCAGCCTGGGCATCTCTTGGCATCCACCTGTTGGTATCCTCTCTTTCCTGGTTTCAGGGCCTAGCAGAGGCTTGTAGGGATTCAGCTTCTAGGTGGGATCTTCTAGAGTCCCTTCCCAGCACCAGGGCAGATCTCCATCCTTTAGGTGACCTTGGCAGCTTCCCTCAATTGCTGGGAAGCAGCCCAAGACACTATCTATAGCCACAACAGCCTGGAATCAGAAAACAAACAATTACATTTATGGTTTTTTGTGAATATTTTTTGTCCATATAAAATAAAGAAAGGCAAATTACAGAATTTCTATTCTCTGCCAAGCTACACATCTCCTTTCTCTGCCCTGGGAGGCAAATGAAAGCATTTCCAACACACACATTATCTAAGAACAGAAAGCAGTTTTGGCCACATGAGATGATTATCACATTGACACGTTTTCTCTGTGCTGCATTGTCTGGAGAACAGAGCAGCCAGGACAAGGCTGGACAAGGACTGAGGCTCAGCAGGCTTGATGAAATTAGCCATTACTGAGCACAGGCTACAAACAACTTGCCTAGAGCTCAGTGAGGGTTCCCAAGCAGCACATTTTTTAGCTGTGTGTACTGGGCCTGAAAAGAGGCTTGAAATTTTACTGTGCAAATTAGCAATTGCTCAACTGACCTGGCAGCTGAACCAGCAGAGCTATCAGCTGGTGCTGACATGTTTGAACTTATCAGAGAGCTCAAGATCCATGGACCTCAGGATAAATCCCACTCCGCGAGGCAACTTCCAAAGACACTAGCAAAAACACAGTTCCTGGAGGAAAATAGCACATTATGTGTATGAGAATGAAACAATTTCCAGCAGATGAGATCTGAAATAGTCTTTCCAGCTCAATAAAGAACATTAGCTTGGATCACATGAGAAAAGAGCAAGTCTTGCCCATTTACCTAGCCATATGTTGACTTGCTTCTTACACACATCCGTATCAGAAACTCATCTCCAAAGTCTCCATAGTCCCAGTGAAATACACACCTAGGTTAGACAGGACAAAATCTATCTTATTTTTAAAGTCCCAAAGACTTTAGTAGGGGTTTCTGATAAGAGAAGCAGGCAGATAAATGTGTAAGGAAGAAAGTATGTAGTTCACCTGGAGAAGAAAAATGGCAGCGACCAAGAGTTAACACCTTGGTAAAATTCAACACAGCTTTAAATTCACCAAGTTTTGCTATGAAAACAAACATGCACAGCTGATGTCTGTGTCTGGGTGATGTTTGCCAATACATCTCCCATCTTTTGCAGTTTTAATCAAAATTGAAAACTTCAGCATGTAGGAACAGTGACAGTGCCAAATGTTATTGTGACCCCGACAGTGACATGATGTAGACTCAAACATAGCAGAACATTAAGGTCAGGTGTCTCTGAGCTTTTCACTTAATCTTATTTGCACTAAAAAGATAGGAGTCGCCCCTTGAATAGAATGCAGCAACATTTCTAGTACTCAGGAGCTGCAGACCTCATTGGGGAAAGCTGCTGGTATAATCTCTTGTTAGCACTTCTACAACATTTATCAGGAGTGTAAGTGAATAACTCAGAAGTCTGAATGCTTTATAGGCCCCTCAGAATGCTGTTATGGAAGAGAAAGCTTCAGGGATCAGATGCTTTCTTCAAGGTCATTCTGTAGACACAAGACTTCAGCCTTCATTGCTTTTCATGAAGGGCTTGATTTTGCTCAGCTGAATTTGGTGGCTGGTTGCCCAAAGTTGTATATCATAGAATCACAGAATTTTTTGAGTTGGAAGAGACCTGAAAGGTCATCTGGTTTCAACCCCCTATCATGGGCAGGGACACTTTCTTCTAGTCCAAGTTGCTCCAAGCCCCATCCAGCTGGCCTTGAACACTTCCAGGGATGAGGTATCCACAGCTTCTCTGGGCAACCTGTGCCTATAGCTGTTTAAAGGATGAGGGAGAAGCTGTGGATGTGTTTTCCTGGACTTCCATAAAGACTTTGTCACTGTCTCCCACTGCATTCTCCTGGGAAATCTGGGTGCTCATGGCTTGGATGGATGCAGTGTTCACTGGGTAGAAATCTGGCTGGTTGTCCAGGCCTAGAGAGTGGTGGGGAATGGAGTGAGTTCCACCTGGTGGTTGGTCACTGGTGGCATTCCCCAGGGCTCAGTATTGGGACCAGCTCTGCTTAAAACATTAGTCATTCACCTCAGCTTTTCATACACCTAATGCTGGAAGTATTTTCCAGATATGATCATAATGTGAGGTCCCAAAAGTCAGGTGAAATTTTGTCCTTCATGCGAAGGCATTTGCTGCTTCATCTCACTGTGACCTCATGCAGAGAAACTCAGAAACATTTGTAGGGTATTTGGACACTGCTGAGAGCATTCATGAAATGAAATTAGAATCATGAAATCTCCAGGGACACGATGAATAATTTGATCTTCATTTCAGCCTCTCCACAGTAAATTCTAAATAAAACACAGGTAGTAGGACAGAAAAATTTCCCCATTCATAAGACCAGGAGGGGCTGGGGGAGGGGGGCAGAGGCTTCTGAAGTCAAAACCTGTGTCATAACACATCTCATCACGGCAGAGCAAGTACCATTAATACTGCAGGGGGATCTAATTCTGGCCTCTCTCGACTTCAGATGGTTGGCTTTGCAACCTAGTTATTTCTGATGTGTTTTATAGTGTGCAGGAACTTTCTGATGGTTTCCTAACAGATGACCTTGCTCGAGAAGAGCATTGAAGGCATTTTAATGACTTTCAGATAACTTTCCTAGATGATGTTTTTCAACCAGCAGGGAACTCTTGGGTCCATAGCTAAATATATTCTGTCTGAAGAAGTGTCAATTTTAAAAAAGCAATGAAAGATGTCAATTACATCTCAACAGTGCCCAGAGTGCTTGAAAATATCTGCTGAATCAATACATATATATATACATTTGCTAAAAAATTACCTAACAACAAAAAAACCAGGACAACAACAAAGTATGTTACTCTGGAGAAAAACTTGCAAAGTTGTCATTTTATAAAAATTCAAATATATCCTATACTTTTAGGTAATAAAATTGCTATTTATCCTTCTTTTTCTAGCACAGTATTTACCACATGATTTCTACAGACATTATTTTCCTTATGCAGGTAATTTTTTATGCTGTCTGAATGCATTCGGTACACATTCAGTATATGAATGTATTCAGAATCTATTAAGTAGGTTTTTACTCCAAGACACCTTTATTCCAGTGATCTTCATTCTCAAAATAACAACTTCACCTCTACAGAAAACATCTCAGGACTTTCACTAGGAGTATTGGCCACACTGGAAGATTTCAGGTATAACCTTAATTCTTTGAACACCTGAGCAATCCCCTTCAAAGAAGATTCCAAGGCCAAACATGGGAATTTCTTGGACACATGCAGCCAAAATGCCTCCCAGCTGCAAAGACAAAACTGTGTTTATGGTGTCGTTCTATCATTGAAAATTGGCAGTGGGGTCATGCTCTTGGCTGGCAGGTTTGGGGTGGGCTGTGAGGAGTTTTCCTGAGTGTTTTACTCCAGAGATGGTGGACAGGACTGTGGTGCAAACTCACTCCTGGTGGCACCCACTGGTCCCTTCTGGGGCCTCTCCAGGGCACCCACAGAGCAGTGTGACTGCAGGCTGTGATGGTGAAGTCACTGAAGGCTGAAAACACTGCTGCAGGCTCCTGCAGCCACTGGTTTTTGACCAGGGCTTTGGGGTATTTCTTTAAAATGCAAAACCATTTTAAAGGTTACAATCTTTGTGACATTTCCTTGTCTCTTTTCTTGCTGCTGGTGGTGCAGCTGACAAATTGGAGTCAAAACGTAATCCAAAGAACTGTTCACTGAAACATTCTGTTTTCTCTTCTTAGCTTCCTCTAAGACCTGGGCAGTGTTCATGGAGCTGCTTGTAAGTGCTTCAGAATGCTGAATTGGACCCTGGAAAACCCAGAAAACATCTGTCAGATGGCAAAAACCAGCTCCTGACTAACAAAGAGAAGAGCAGTAGGGCTATAAAAATAAGGCTGTTAGGCACAGCTTTTAAAGCCATTTGGTCAAAAAAATTATTCCATGAGACTAATTCTAATAGACACTAATTTCCATTTTTTTATGATATCCTTTTAATTTTCATTACATTTTTGGGGAGGCTGTTCACAGCTTTTATGTCCCAAAATTAACCTCCAAAGAAGCTACAACTTCTGCAAGAAGGTTTTCACCACACAGCTCCTGCAGAGAGATCCCTGCTTCCCTTCCCTGGGTCCCATATAAAGGGAATCACAAAATCATTTAGGTTGGAAAAGACATCCAGCAGCAGGACAAGAGGGCACAGACTCAAGCTCTGTCAGGGGAGGGTTAGGTTGGATATTAGGAAGAGTTTTTTTACAGAGAGAGTGCTCAGGCATTGGTCAATTCACCATCCCTGGAGGTTTTCAAGCTGAGACTGGATGTGGCACTTAGTGCCATGGTCTAGTGACCACGGCACGGTAGGGCTTGATGATCTTGGAGGTCTTTTCCAACTCAGTGGATTCTAAGATTCTATTCTATGAATTGTATCCTTACCCCCAAGTTTTGTTTCACCTAGTAGCCTTAGCCCATTGTGGCTCAACAGGGTTAGTGTTAGCTGAACACAAACTGCTGCTTTCTCAAAGTTTCCCCATGGACACATCATGCCTCCCAGGCCTGAAACAACCCCCATTTCCCATCTGTGGAAAACCACTGTTATTTTTATTTTTCTGGGTTGTTTGTCCTCCCACAATCCCAAATGCCGCAATGCACAACACAGATCCTCTGCTTGATGAGTGCACAGGAGCCTGAGATCTGCCACTGTCTGTGGTGACTGAGGAGAGAAGGATTAATTAAATCTGTCCATCAGCAGGTGAAAGGCTTCCTTTTTTTATAATGGGAAGATACACATGTAATTGCCTTTTCCATTTATCACCTCCTGTATCAGGGCTGCTGGCACAAGGCATGGAGGTATTGTACTCTGGGAGTCAGAAAGAAAAGGGGAGAAGATGTAGGGGATTTTCTCCAGCAGTCCAGTTTGGAAGAACATCTGTACAGCAGCCTGGGAACAATTCATCAGCTCTGCAAGATGAAGCTCAGAAGCTGAATGCCTTCTTCCTTCCCTAAGAGCTAGCTAAAAGTACACCAGATTCTGCTGCAATGAATTATTAAAAGGAGTTCATTTAACATCATTGTGATCTGGCTTAAGCACAGACAGGACAAAGTGGTTTCCCAAATCATATTGACTTCCCTAAGTGTCCTATTAGAGGACAAAAATGTGAGTTTGTCAGCAAAAATGTCTGCTGGAGAAAACCTGACATGAAGTAAAATGGGATTTGGAGAAGGAAGATAGTTAAATGAGAGTTCCTGGTGGAAAACAAAAGAAAAATAAAATGTAAAATTGGAATGCTTTCTTTTTAAGGGACTCATTAAAGAAAAACGTGCTCTGACAGTCCTGTCATACATCAGTGGGGCACAAGGGTCTGCACATGGGATTTATTATCATAAAAAATACCTTCCTTGTAGCTAGACCAAATCTACCTGTAGTTTAAAACCATTACTTCTCATCCTATCACAACAGGCCCTGTTAAAATGTTTGTTCCCATCTTTCTTCAGAGTCCCCTTTAGGTACTGGAATATTTGTCTCAGGTCTCCCTGGAGCCTTCTTCTCTCCAAGACTGAATGAGCCCAACTCTCTAAGCCTTTCCTCATAGGAGGCTCCAGACCTTGAAGCAAAGTCCTCCAGTCTGACTCTACATTATCCTTATGTTGGGGACCCCAGAGCTGGAGTCAGCACTGCAGGTGAGGTCTCACCAGAGCAGAGTAGAGGAGTAGAATCCCCTCTCTCACCTGCTGCCCACACTGCCTTGGATACAGCCCAGGATGCATGAAAGACTAAGGGAAACACCAACACAGAGCTGTTGTCTTTACCTAGCAAACTAAAAAGACAACAGGTAAAAATATGTGAAGGCAGCAAAGAGACACAGCAGAGGTTAACTTCCCAGTCTTTCAAATGTTGCACCAGTTCTTCCAGCAGAATTTTTGTTTTCTCCAATTGTTCCTCTGTGCAACGCTGTGTAATTCAATTTCTCACAGCCTTATTAGCTTTGTCAGCAAGGCTTTTAACTTCTAGTTTTTGCAAGCACCAGTCCCAGATCACTAAGCAAAATGAGGGTATGCCTAAAATCCAGGCTGTGAAGTTTAGTCTCCAAGGCAAAGCTCCCCTCAATTCAGTATGGCCAGGACTTTTTGTAATGGATCTCACATAAAAATGTAGGGGCAACACACACTCTTAAGTGTTTTAATAAATGGATAATGATGCAGAAAGGCTTTAGGGCTCCTCTTTTCTTTTCCTTCCTCCTTGTGTTCTGTAATATATGACAGCAAATAATAGCTATCTCTAAACCAATTAATTAGGGAGGGAAAAAAGGTCTGTAAATATACTTTATAACTGAACTGTTTAAAATACAAAATTTAAAAACAGAGTCCCTGAAGACAGTTCCAATATGTTTTGCATTGCTGCTACTTTAGGAAATAAGTGAAATATGCAAAGAACCATCCTCAGTTCATATCTGACTAAAGATTTAAAGGTCTCTGTCAAAAACTATTACCACAAACATTTGTTAAACTTTTCTCCCTTCTAATTTCCAGGGGCGCAGTCCAAAAAAATGTCTGTGGATAACTGTCACATCTTTAATGTGAACTGCTGACTTCAGTGATGCTAATCATGAACAAGGTGCTGGGTTTATATGAATCATGATGCTTCATAGCAGCTGAGTGAGGATAGCTGCTGAAATTCTCCATTTTCATCGCTCTTCTTCCTCATTTTGCCTCATACCTCAATAGCATTTTGTAGTAGTGGGATCTGTGGTGACTGTTTTGCTCCTCTATTCCACTCTGCTGAGATCACACCTGGAGTTCTGCATCCAGCTCTGGGGTCCACAGCACAGGAAGGACAATGAGCTGTTAGAGCAAGTCCAGAGGAAGCACCAAGTTGATTTGGAAGGATAGAGAATCTCTGCTATGAGGAAAGGCTGAGAGACTTGAGGTTGTACAGCCTGGACAGCAGAAGGCTTTAGGGTGACCTAATTGTGGCCTTTCAGTACCTGAAGGAGCTACAGGAAAGATGGAGAGAGACTATTGACAAGGGATGGAGGGGCAGGACAAGGGGGAATGGCTTCAAGCTGAAAGTAGTTATATTAGATCCTAGGAAAAAATTCTTTACTGTGAGGGTGGTTAGGCACTGGCACAGGCTGCCCAGGAAGGCTGTGGATTCCCCATCCCTGGAGGTGTTCCAGACCAGGTTGGACAGAGTCCTGAGCAACATGGTCTAGTGGGAGGTGTCCCTGCCCATGGCAGGGGGTGGAACTAGATGACCTTTAAGGTCTTTTCCAACCCAAGGCAGTCTAAGATTCTATTCCCATATGTTCATCTCTGAAGCATGATGGCCAGTTAGGATTTTTAACACCTATAAGCAGGAAGATCCTTGGGAAACACTACAGCAGTACAGGGAATGCTGGATACACTGGAGCTAGGACAGGTAGAAGAAAACATATGGTGTTTTTACTTTCCCTAATGAACCCGGTGATTTCCTCAGTCTTGTCAAGAAATCAGTGTAAATTAGTTGCCTAAAAGAACTGCATTTTGCAGCTAATCTCAGTGCTCAGTTACCACATGATTATTTCCTAAATGGAAAAAAAAAAGCACATTATCATGAATATTCAAATAAGACTGCAAACCATTAAAGACCCATTTGTTCTACAAATAGAATTGCCGTAACTTTTTGAATAAATTCCTCATGAAAAGCAGTTTTCTACAGATGTGAGAGGCCAGATATTCTACACTTACCCAAAGAAAAGAGGAGGTATTTGTTGTTTTGAAGGAGAGCAACTAAACAGAGCTAGCAGATAAACTGTTTTTCTGCCTGGGTTTTCAGAATTGCTGGTTTTTACCATTTTCAACAGAATAATCAAATCCCTAGATGAACTTGAATAAAATTGCTTGTTCTTTTGAGTTTGATGGACTAGTTATTTTTAGTCAGGTTTAGTTGCTAGAAGCAAGTTCGTTTTTTTTTTAGAGAGAGAGAGTTTGCACAGATCCTTAAGGATTTTTATCACACTTTAGAAGCACAGGGAAAAACACTGTACAGCACTTCTGATGCTTTCAAAGTATTTTAAAAGCTTTAATGAAAAACTTTACAAAATCTCACCAAGAAACAATGTTATACATGTAAGAATGTTAACACTTCTATTTTAATCCAGTTACTGAAATAATCTTTTTTTTTTTCCTAATTCATCCAAAATCTGGTACTTCACTTTAATACACAATAAAATAGCTTAACCTTATTTTTCTTGATCTAAAAATTGAACCCCAAGCCCTTGATTCCTGTGTAGTGTCAGGAAGAAGCAGAACCTTCCTGGTGTATATAAATACATCTATGTGTATTATTCTGCATCCTGCTCTGGGGTCCTCAGCATAGAAGGGACATGGACCTGCTGGAACAAGTCCAGAGGAGACACAAAGTTGATTAAAGGGATACAGCAGCTCTGCTATGAGGAAACATTGAGAGAATTGGGATGGTTCAGCCTGGAGAAGAGAAGCTTTGGGGTGACCTCATTGTGGCCTTCAAGTACCTGAAGGAGCCTGAAAGAAAGATGGAGAGAGAATATTTCCAAGGGCCTAGAATGGCTTCACACTGACAGAGAGTATGGTTAGATTGGATATTGGGAAGAAATTCTTCCCTGTGAGGTGCTGAGACACTGGCACAGGTTGCCCAGAGAAACTGTGGCTGTTCCATCCCTGGGAGTGTTCCAGGACAAGTTGGATGAGGCCTAGAGCAACCTGGACTAGAAGAAGGTTCCCAGCCCATGGCAGGGGGTGGAACAAGATGATCTTTAAGGTCTCTTCCAACCCAAGCCATTCTATGATTCTGTATCTGTCTATACATCTACATGTCTACATACACATGTTCATGTGTACTGTAATACCCAGAGATGTTAAAACAAGAGCAGGAAGAGAGGGTACAGGTCAGTGTGCTCAGAGTGGTTCAAAGTATTTGGACTTGCAAAAATTATACATTTTGTTTGCACATTTGCACATCCAACAATGTTTATGTGCAGCCTAATTCTATAGGACTGAGCATTTCTAAGCCACATCTTCCAGCAAATAAACACTGCACAGACTCCTATTATACCCTGCCCTGCAAATTTTCCTTCTTATTTCCCTTCTCATTTTGCTGCAGAAATTTACACACCGAGGCTTGAGCACCAAAACATGAAGTTTGCTCTTTCCTTCACAGAGGAAGGCTGAAAGTGCATGTTTTCCTCGTTAGATGGCTTTTACAACTTGGAAAACAGCTATTGCAGTCTCAGTCTGCAATTGATGCATGGTGCACAGATGCAGTGCCTTGGAAAACATTTGCATTGACTATCATGATGCTTTCCTAATTAGATGCCTCTGAATACAGATCTATTTCCAGCATGGTTTTTATGTCGAACTGCACAACAAATTCAGTTCAACTGGCAGTTTGGCTTACCCAAATGCCATCCACAGAAGTTAGCTGAAATAAATTAAAGAGGCAGTAATGTGCTTGTAGCGTTAACATTAGCATTTCGTGGCCTTTAGCTAGCTCAGGCAATAAACAAACTGGAATTGTGAGAAGTTTCCTGCTTATGCGGACAGAAGGGTGTCTGATGGCTGAAGGCTGATTGCCACTTCTCATCAGGCACCACCCTCACTCACCTTTCCTGACAGAGCTTTGGAGAACCTTAACCATGAAGTACTTTGTTCTCTGAGAGAGGGTTAAAGGTGAGAAATAAGTGGGACCATGGCAATCTCGTGTGGTTTAATAAGACCAGGTGCAAGATGCTGCACCTAGGACAGGGCAACCCCAAGTACCAATCCATGCTGGTTGAGAGCAGACCTGGGGAGAAAGGCTTGGGGGTGCTGGTGCATGAGAGGCTGGACATGAGCTGGAAATGTGCACTGGCAGCCCAGAAACCAACTGTATCCTGGGCTGCATCCAAAGCAGTGTGGGCAGCAGGTGAGGGAGAGAATTCTGCCTCTCTACTTCGTTCAGGTGAAACCTCACCTGCAGTGCTGCCTCCAGCTCTGGGAGCCTCAGCACAGGAAGGACATGGAGCTGTTGGAGTGAGTCCAGATGAGGTCACCAAGATGATCAGAGGACTTTGGCAGCTCTGCTATAAGGAAAGGATAAAAGAATTGGGATTGTTCAGCCTGGAGAAGAGAAGCTTTGGGGTGACCTAGTTGCAGCCTCCCAGTACCTGTAGGAGCTACAGGAAAGATGGAGAGAGACTATTGACAAGGGCCCGGAGTGACAGGACAAGGGGCAATGGCTTCAAACTGAGAGTAGGGCTAGGTTAGATATTAGGAAAATCTTTTTCCCTGTGAGGTTGGTGAAGCACTGGAACAGGTTGTGCAGAGAAGTTGTGGCTGCCCCATCTGTGGAAGCATTCAAGGCCAGGTTGGATGGGATTCTGAGCAACCTGGTCTAGTGGAAGGTGTCCCTGCCCATGATCTTTGAAGTCCCTTTCAACTCAAACCATTCTGGGATTCTGTGATTCCATGAAATAGAACAAAGGAAGGTAAAATGGGGGCTGGATGTCACAGACACCTTGCTAATAAGCTGATGGAAGGAACAGCTCGATAGCTGGGGATGCAGCAACTCTCTCTCCCTGGTTCCTGATTGGAGTGATGGAGGTTTGCTGACTGAAAACCCACCAGCATGGATTGCAATTAAGAGTTTTTCCCTCTGGTTGTCCTTCAGCAAACAGCTCATGTGAAACACCAGCTGCAGGGAGAGAGAGACAATCTCTGTTAGGATTTCTGCTGAATCCAGGAGAGCTACCTATGTTTTCTCATATCATCCTGCTCTTTCCACCACTGATGGAAGCAGAAATGCTTTTAAGTACCTGAAACTAATATATAAAATACAACTGAATTATGATTTGAACCAGTGCCTCAAGCTGGTTTCCTGGAATCACAAGCAGGCAGGGACATAAGTGGTTATGCTCTCAGAGGCACCCAGCAGCTCTCCCCACAGAAGGATACTTGCTACTGATTGAAAGTGGTTCTTCTAGAAATTATGCACCATGGAGAGAAACATGATTTCACCCTGCAATTAATGCTGTGACTTTATCAAGGGATGGCACAGGAAAGAAAGGGATGGAGCAGAGCTGACATTAGGCACAAAAGTGATGGAAGAGCTGTTCAGATAGGACAAAATGGTGCCAAGAGCTGAGCTGAGATGGGGGTCAAATGAGGAGAGAAAGAGAAAAGGAAAAATCTCACCTTTCTGAAAGTCCAAAGTGTGTGGAATTGCTGTCATTTTATATCAAATTGCCTCTTTTTCTTTTTTCTCTCTGAGGAACGTGGATTGCTTCAAGTATAAAGAAGTACTGGAGCAGGATCAAAGCTCAAAACGGAGCTATTAAAATAAGTGAACCCTAAGCTTTCCCAGAAATCATGCATTGGAGCCCCAGACTGTGGTAATGAAGGAAAAGAGCTGCTTTCTGCCCCAGATGATGCAGATTTTATTCCCCAGATTTGACTTCAGAGGAGGAGGTACTAAGGAACTAAGTTTGTCTCTGACAAGAAATCCTCCAGCAGAAGGGAGCAGGGAACAGGAGCCATGGGTTTATGGCTCCTGTTGCATGTGGGCAAAGAGCAGAGACCAAGCTCCTGGGGCCCCTGACATACTTTGCTGCTGAGGCTGCAGCTGCTGGAGGACAGGAACATCAGCCAGAGAGGAACAGACAGTTGGGATGACCCAGAGAGTGATGGTAAGAGCTTCCCCCACTTGCCACCATCATAGAATCATAGAATGGCTTGACTTGGAAGGGACCTTAAAGATCATCTTGTTCCACCCCCTGCCCTGGGCAGGGACACCTCCCACCAGCCCAGGCTGCTCTAAGCCCCATCCAACCTGGCCTGGAACACTCCCAGGGATGGAGCAGCCACAGCTGCTCTGGGCAACCTGTGCCAGTGCCTCAGCACCTCACAGGGAAGAATTTCTTCCTAACAACTAATCTAAACCTGTCCTCTCTCAGCTTGAAGCCATTCCCCCATGTCCTGTCACTCCATGCCCTCGTAAAATTTCTCTCCACCTCCTCAGTGTCTGAGCTGGCTACCACATGCTGCTTTGTTTCCCCAAAATGAGGTCATTGCTTGAGAGCAAATCCCAAGATGTCATCATTAAAACTTTACACCTAACCACCAAAGACTCTTCCGTTTTTCATGTCGTTTATATAAACGTGCCTTCAGCCACCACAAGCACTGCAAGGCCAAAGAGCACAACTTTTAATCCTGTTCCAGAAGATTGCAGTTTACTTAAACACCTGCCAGCTTTATCCTGGCAGGACAGGCTAGGATTGCTCTGGCATTTTACTATAGCTTGGTGTTTGATGATCAATTTATTCCTTAAATTTCTGGGGGCAATAAATACTAGCTCTATGTGGCAAAGCATCTGGAGCCATTTGTGAGTCCAACACACAAGGGGAGCAGAACAGTCAGCACAAGCACAGTCTAATTTTGAAACTAGGATTTATTCATGTCAGCTGGTCAAGATACATCCTTTCATGCACTGTGGCTATAAAAGTAACTGCAGTAGCAATGGCCCATCAATAAGGCAAACTGCACCTCTGAAAAGGAGAACAGGCATTGCAGTTTCTGCAATGAGTACATGGACAGGTTTGCATGGCAGAGGAGAGAACAGCCACAAGATTGAGTGCAGCTCCAGCTGAAGCCATTTCCAGTTCCTTGGCATGGCACTGAACTAGAGGAGCTAATTGCAAGGCAGCCTGCACAGCAGCTGATCAATAGAGATCTAGCAGAGCTTATGAGAACAACCATTTAAACCCCAGTTTTGTTGCTTGGAAGTGTGGGAATACAGCAGGCAATACAACTGCTGTCCCATAAAAATACAGCATGGTATAGGCAATAGGACAATGACAAAAGGTTGTTTTCCAAGATTTTACACACTTTCAAAACAAATATCTCGATAACAAATGCATTTCATGCATTGCCAGCAATAGAACAGCGCCTTGTTCAGCTGAGGAAGTTAGCAAAGACTCGTTGAGCAGGGTGGAGCTTGGTTTGGTGTGGCCACTGACGACTCGAGCTAAAGTGAATATCAAAAAAGTTTATAAAGTATGTCTCTGGGTATACAATGATTTTAAAGGGCAACAGGTTTGCATAAATATTTTCAGGACTGAAGTGGCTGGTTAGCAGTGTTTGTAAACACAAACAGTATGGTTCCATAAAACTGTCTTGGCTGGACATCATCATGTGCAGCTAGCAACACTGAAGTTAACTTCTGAAGAGATCCTCGTGTCTTCAAATAGAAAAGAGAATTACTGCATGCTTGTTTAGCTCCTCACTGCAGAATCAGCAGCCATGCTCTAAAACATCAGTTTAAGGAATATAGGACAGGAGGTTTCCATCACGTTTCTCTCTTTGCCAGCAGATTGTTTGTGTCAGCCTTGACAACAGCGAAGTTTGGAGGCACAGAGTACTCAGCTCTGCACAGGAGAGCACAAGTAAGCCAAAAACATTCTTCAGCTGTAACAAATAACTTTTTTTTGTATTAATTTCTCTTTGCTAAGTTGTAACTCTGAAGCGTCTTGAAGCTGGTGAAGATGCAGCTGGGAGAATGCAGCATTTTTAAGACTAAAAACTATTAGAACCTTAAAATTAGAACAATCTCATCTTGTATGTGCTGAAGTTTGACATGATGCTGAAGGTTAAATTGCAACAAAGAACAGCTGACAGATTACTTGTCCATAAGAGTAACTCTTCTCTTAAAAAAATATGCAAAATTATTTAATTCTCTGCCTCACATTAGTTCTCAAGCAGCTGAGTTAATATCCCGATTTCTGGGAGGAAAATTTTTATTCCCTGTTAGAACTACAGTTCCTGAAGGAAAGAAAAAGGTCACTTTGAAAACTGCAGACGGTTGCAAAAGGAGGAAACTCCTGATTGATTTATGTTTGTTTGTACTATGTGTGATGGGAACTGAAATATTAAGCAAAGGGTGTGGGGAGGGTGTCAGGAATCCTATTTTGGAGAAGGTCAGGTTCTATTTCCAAAGATCTTAATTTTTTCAGGACTCTGCCTTTCTCTCACACTTAATAGTTATGGCATTTGCTGTGTAAATTCCTAACTCAAATATATCAGCAGCAAGATGACCTTGCCAGATTGCAGAAATATGCTAAATATTAAATCCCTGAAGGCTTAGGCTTCGCTCACACATGCAAAGAAGTTTTAAGAAATGATTATGAAATGCAAATATGCATCACAGTTACACTGCACTTACATAATATCTCAAACAAGAAAGGAAAGTTTTAATAACTGAATTTTAGATGTCACGGCCACAGGAAAAGCCAGGAAAAAAGATAATCCTGGGATGCCAAGGGAAACACACTTTGCTAAAGGATCCCCTGGTTTTCATGTCGTCCTTTATTCTCACCCAAGAAAGGCAATCTTAGGTCTCTTAGCAGAGAGATCTCGTCACTCGTTTCTCCTCAGCCAGAAGCCAAGGCAAACAGATCAGCCACCAGTTCCTCCCACTATTCCTCTTCAGGATTTCAATTAGCGAAAATGACTCTTTGGTGAATATACTTCCCATTAGCTTCCCCTGGACCTTGAACTGAGCCTCATTTGTAAAGCAGAACTAACCCACTCAGGAGGGTTCCCCAAGGAGTAATCTCTTTTAAAGGTCAGGCACACACTTTCCAAAGAGCTGAACACCTGCACATGAGGAATTATTAGAGCTCTTACGTGAACTGCAGATTTTGTGCACATCAAAATACCAAATTTGCATGTTTTTCTCTTCCAGGATTTGCAAAATGCACGTGTTTGTACCCACATGGGCAATATGTGTAGCTAAACATGAGAGTTGGATGCACTGGCCAGAAATTCACCTCATCTCTAAATATCTCAGATCCAGCATCATCTTTAATTGATTGTTTGTAGAAGAGAGCTGAAAATAACCTGTGCTCTGACTGACAGTTTAGTTAATGAACTTAACTAGATAATCCTGGAGGTCTGAAGCTAAATACCACAGCTAAGAAAAGGAATTACCCCTGTTTTTCTCCTCAGTCTGACTTTACTAAGTGTAACAGTTCCAAAGCAAAAGACAAAGGGTATAGCCCAGAGCCCAGAAAAAAATTCCCAGCTCCTTCAATTGTTTTATTACTGGAGCACAAAGACAGTCGACATTCCATCAACATGTCAGTGACATTTTAAAAGGCTTCTCCTCATTTTTTTTCTAAGAGAAATATTGTTTTCTCTATGAATCTGGAAACTAAGTGATAATAATAATTTAAAATAAAAAAAACCCAACAAACAACAGGAGAAAAAAAAGAGGTAGAAAAGAACTTTTAACCCCAGAGCCTGAGACTTGCTTCTTATTTTAGCAATGCAGTTGTTACCAAGGCAGGTAGCAAAGATGCAGTGCATTTTCCTGAAACTGCAGCTGAATGTAGAGCCTCTCAAGTTGTCCTAAGTAGGAAAATAATACACTTATTCTGCTGAACAGGGTTTTTAGAAAGAAATCTCTCTCAGATCAATTAATTTGGTTGACTGTATGTAGGCGAGAAACAGATTTCTCTGAAATGCTCAGTCCTGGTTAATCAGAGAAGCACAGTATCAGGCTGTAGCAAGGAGCTCTTTTGCCTCCTTTCTCTTCAAGTTAGAGGGGAAATAAAAAAGATTCTGTAAAAAAATATCAGTTTCTCAGATATGATTTCCAGCTCATTTGTGAGTGTAGAATGAAAACCCCTAAATTGCTATGAAGTCACAAATATCCTGGCTTATATAATACAGCCTCACATCTTCATTAAAAGTGATGCTTTCAGTAGCATTTACTAATTCCTCATTTTTTCCAAGTTTGGTGAAAACTGGGTTGCAAGTAGTCCACCTCCAATGCCTGGCCCCTGTTGTTGAGGGATTTATTAGATGTGTTTCCAAGTCTCCATTAACTGTGACTTTCCAGTCTATTAACTATTTACATCTGGTATCACATAAGCATTTCTAACATAAGCACTGCTGTAGTGACTGTAGATGCTGTATAAATATTGAAGGAGTAATGGATTGGATCAACTCCATCTGGAAACTGGATGAACTCCTCTCCATCTCAGGCAGGAGCTCTTTCCTTCTGACCAAACCGAGGTGAGCAAGAAGCTGGACACTCTCAAGGCTGTGTTGGAAGGCAACTCACTGCAGCCACTGAAACCTGTGGCAGGACCTAAATAGGCAATGGGTTAGCTTGGCTTGTCTTCCAGAAAAGGGAATTTCAGCACCAGGAAAAGGTCCTGCTCCTCCAGAGCACAGCTTTAAAGCTGGACTCTACTGAGATGTCCCACGTAACTGCAGAAGTTGAGCGGGATGTGTTCCCACCTCGAGCTTGGCCATTTCTGGCACAGCAGAGACCCCAGTGAGGAGCTCCCAGGAGCACAGTGCCAGGCATGGAACTCAGCAGGTTTCTGCACAGCACCTGGTGAATGCAGAAACCTGACATTCAGCTTGCACCCTGCAGTCCCAGCAGGACATCTGTAGTAGCTGTACCTCAGCAATACTCTCACACCTGCCAGGAACTACAGGCACCACTGCTCTGAGCTTTCAAGACACGGAGCAGCTTTGAGATTAATTCCACAGCAGTGAGGAAAATACCTGTTCCATAATATTGGTTCTTGCTCAAAACTCTCTTCGCAGGTGATTCCTGCGCAGCAGAAAAATAGACGCAGCGATATAACAAGACAGAATTTGTTTGGCTTTCTTTTTGATGCAACAGACATATCAAAAAACAATCAGATGCCACGGCAGCTACATTTACAAATGGTTGGCTGATAACTGGAAGCTGGTGCAAATTAAGTCAGATTTATTTTGCTGAAGGTGAGAGCTTGTTAATAACAGTGAAATGCACTATGAAAAGAGGCACTGCTAAACCTCCCTGCTTGGCAGAAGCCTCATCCATCACGGAATTGCTGCAGTTGAATATAGCACACTTACACAGTCTGTGAAAGATTTGTAAAAGCACCCAAGGGATTAAAGTGCATGAGTGCCAATGACTTTAAATGGTACTTGCTTTTGCAAATTTCATCCCCTGGGACTTCAGCAAACTTAATAATGCACAAAAATACAGTCTGAAGTGTGATCCAGCTTTACATAAGCTTGGCAAGTCTTCCTTTTGTTTTAATTTGACTGATATTCTAAGGAGAAAACAAAAAAGACTGCTTTTTTTTCCTCCAGAAAATATCAGACTGCAAAGCAGCCTTTATAATAATACTTCACTTCTAGGCTCAGTGATACAAGTGAGCCTAAAGATCCAACAGATCAGATGTTTTTGAGTGGAAATCAACAGGTTAGTTTATGCCAGAGAAGAGACAGGCAAAGGGAATTAACTGGCCTTGACTAATCATCTCACCTAAAGAATATCACTGCTGACAGAGCACAGGAAAACGGAGTCACAAGAGGAAACAGCATAGCCTAAAGCAGGCAAACAAAAGTAACCTTTTAGAGTGGATTGGCATCAGAGGCTTCGGACTATTGTCTAAAAATAATAATGTTGACTCCAGCAACCCAATCAAGCCTTATGCAGTGTATCAACAGCAAAGCTATTCATCTGGGGATGTTTCAGCAACTAGCAGCAGGAAAACTGAGAGTGAAATTTGGTTGCTAGGGCAAAGAAGAAGCAACCCAAGGGTGTGCCTGTTTATGCCACAACAGCTAATGCAAGCTGAGAAACCGACTGGCTGTGCACATGTGTCTTCCTTGGCCACACGGTTTTATATTCCTGAGATGCAAAACATTTTCCAGTGGTGGTTTGCAAGTCCCAGATCCATCACCTACACATTGCCAGCTATTTGCAAGGCAGAGAGTTAGAAGGAGTCTCCAGAACCAGCCGTCAGGCTGCTGCTTGGCAGCCATGTGAATTGCAGTGGGTGATGTCTTCAAAGTTTTTTTATGGATTACCCTTTTGAACAAAGCAGTTGCTTCCACACACACAGAGGTTGTGACTTGCTTTGCTACCATTCAGGTCCAATTGGGTGGGAACACACCATACCTAACCAAAGCAGCCCAAGGGCTGCCTACCTGTGCCTGCAGGCACATAATCCTTTAGGTTGGAAAAGGCCTCTAAGATCATCAAGTCCAATCTTTGACTGATCACCACCTTGTCAGCCAGAACTGAGCACTAAGTGGCCACATCCAGTCATTTCTTGAACACCTCCAGAGATGGTGACTCCACCACCATCCTGGGCAGCCCTTTCCAATGCTTGACAACCCTTTCCACAAAGAAATTCCTCCTGATGTCCAACCTGGACCTCCCCTGGAGCAGCTTGAAGCACACTGCACCACGTAGCAAGAGCAGGCTGTGGGGAGGCTGAGCTCCAGCAGACTCTCAGACAGACACAGAGCGATAAATTTTGAGGTGATAACTTTCAGTACCTGCAGCAGGGAAGCAGATCCAAGAGTTTTATCTCACCTTTATGAAGCACATCCTCCCTTGTGCTGCAATCCTGCAGTCCTGCAGCCCTGCCCCCTGCTCCATGCTGCTGGGCTGCTGGCGCAGTGAGGTGGCACATGATGCAAACAAAATTCAAGGGCAGAAACCAAGTGTAAGTCATGCTGGTGCCTCGCAGGGTGTTCTCTAGTGCCTGCTTGCCTGGGAAGCAGCTGCACATCGCTGGCATGCACGTGAGCCAGAGCTCTGGCTGTGCAGTGGCACTGAAGGAATGCTGTGCAGATGAAAAAAAGGGATGTTTATCATTTTGTGTTTGTTTCCCCCAAGAAGAAGTATCTGCTTCATTGCAGGCAGAAAAATGTCATCAAGAGAATTTCCCTTCTCACTGGATGCTTTCAGGATTTCCTTTATTCATTTTACTTTTTCTCTCTTACTTTGTTGCTCGTCCTTGAAGCTTTGGCAGCTGTAAACTATAAATACTATTGAAAATTAGTACTATTGACTACAAAGTTTGCAGGATTACAGTTTCAATGTGCAGCACAGAATCAAGATAATGGACTTTTAATTCAGATGACAGGCACTAACTCATGTACACGTGTGAGAACGAAGCGAATGCAGGTAGCTCTAGAGAAAAACTTATATTAATGGAAAGTGCTTCTTATGAAAGGACCATTTACTTCTCCTGTATCAAAGTATGAAGGATATGATGCATAATGCATGCTTTCCCCTTGTGTGCATCCACACAGCAATACTGAAAAAAGAGCAGAAATAGAGGAGCTAATCATCCATCTTTTGGCTATGCAGCAGATGTCAATAAACTGGAGTTTGTGTTCCATTCCACTAAAATCCCAATGTCCCAGGCAATAACCTGTCTCTCAATAAATTCAGGTCTAATGTCCATGGAGATGGGAGCTAATGCTGAGTGGAAAATGACTTCTGTGTTTACCTACTTCCAAATTGTATTTTCTTCATTTTCATTTACCAGATAAAAAAAGCTATTGATTGCCTTGACTTATCCTTTGCAAAGAAAAGGCCTCTATGATCAAGGGAATATTGATGGCAGAAGAATTCTAGTGGAATAAAATTGCTCTCCCTCTGAACAATGATTTTAATTTCTCCAAATATGATGTCTTCCAATTCACTTCTTGGATGCAAGAGGTGTTTCGGGTGTTCTCCAGAGGCTGTAGGTACCATATGTCAGGGAACAGTCTAGAGGGCAAACTACAGGATGACTGATCAAATACTGAGACTTTTATTTTTAACTCTAAGACAGAATTTCCACTGCACAGCTGTGATCCTCAGATGCCTCCCAATTGCCTTGCATAATGTGAGCACATTGCAATGCCTCAGTGCTTGCAATGTTGCCCAGGTATCCCTAAAGACAACACTCTACTGTTTAGTTTTACATAACTGAATGGGAAATCTCAAAGTAATTCATTATATCAGCGAGTGAGTGGGAAATGAAATTCTCCAGCTCTTCAATATCAGGCAATCACCTCTCTCCCCTGCCACTGTTCCCCCCCCCCCCATAATTCTCTACCCACACTCTGTGCTCCTCCTTAATGCACTGTTATTACACATGTCCCCTTCACCTTTTCAAACCCTTCCCTTTCCACTCAAAAATCACCTTCTCTCAGCCCTCCTCCCACACTTTGCTGCCATCTCCCACCACTGTGCCCACCTTGTCCTCTCCTGCACTCTCTGGAGCCTGACCAGTGATGCCTGGTACTGGGACTGCTCTGGGCTTTAGGGGAGCATGTTGACTCCACAGCCCCATGGCTGATCAGCTCAAAGCTCTAATGCTGAGGCTTATTTTTGGCCTTCCTGGTGTTTTGGCAATGAGATTTGCCTGTTCAGGTAAGCCAGCTGCCCAGGCAGGCAGGCAGGTGTGTCCCCACATCAGCCAAGCAGGTCCCAGCTCAAGGCTGTGCAGCACTGGAATGAGTTTTGTCTAAATAGCTGATAATTAGAGATTTAACACAAGCAAACTAAACATAGTCTACAGACGACAGCTGTGTCCCCCCACGTGATATTAAAGTGGGGACCAGACACTGCATCACCCGTGCAGAGGTGGGGAAAGTGGGACAGCACCAACCCTTGGCAGGGGCACAGCACAGCAGGGATGTGGTTGGTCAGGTCTCTGCTGCTGAGGGGAGACAACTTGCTGCCACCACCACAACTGAGTTGTCACTGTGGCTTGTGTGTCTGAACTGAACTATTTTCACACGTTTGGGAGAGATCAGAGAAGCATCAAATCATAGAATGATTTGGGTTGGAAGTACAAAGTACAGAATGCAGCCTGGTACAAAATGGGAGACTGAAGACAGAGGGAATGACTGAGAGGTGTTTGGAGTTGGGAAACCTGCAAGTTTGCATTGAACTTGAATTGGAAAATGCAATTCATGGAATGGTTTGGGTTGGAAGGACCTTAAAGATCGTTTAGTTCCACATCCCCTGCCACGGGCAGGGACGCCTTCCACTAGCCCAGGCTGCTCAGAGCCCCATCCACCCGGCTCTTCCAGGGATGAGGCATCCACAGCTTCTCTGAGCAACTTGTGTCAGTGCCTCACCAGCCTCACAGTGAAGAATTTTTTCCTAACATCTAATCTAAACCTACTTTCTTTCTGTTGAAAGCCATTCCCCCTTGTCCTGTCACTAGCTGCTCTTGCAATGCAGCTGTGTCAGTTTTCCCCTTGCTGTAGTTATTAGTGCTGTTGTTATTAATCATTGCCATCATCTTATGGCTTGTTTCTTTAATAATTCACTATATCAAATGTGGACTTGGCTCCCAAGAAGAATTTATAATGGTTCAAGAAATACAGTGACATCCTTTTGCCAAGATCTGCAGAGTAAGCACAGAAAGTCACTGTACTTTGTGTACTTGATGAGGCCACCAGATCATCCACTCATATACACTCCCTCAGTCACATTAGTGCTGAAGACTTCAGAGGGAGTATTTATGGTGGAAACAACTACTGAATGTGAGTAATAGTATCAGTTTGGCCTTTTTGAAAGACCATTAAATCACAACTCACTGAGAAGGGGCAAGAGCCCTCAGGCTTATTTCAAGAGCAATTTTTAGCTATGCATATGCAAAGTTTTCTTATCAAATAATTAGTCATCAGAAGTAAAGGCAAGTTAACTTTTGAGAATAAAATAGGAAGTTATTGAAACCTTTTCTGAGCTTCCAAAAAAGGTCGATTTAGAGATCACTGAAGTCTCTGCACCTGACTGTAATTATTTAGTAATAGAAAATGGGAAAGAACAAGAGAAAAAAGGAACCAATTACAATTCCTGCCTGATTTGAAGGACAAAGTGCTACAGATAATGACATTTACCTGTATTTCTGTATCATCCCAGTATTGCAGAGGGACTATAAATTCAGAAAGATGTTTTATAGCCAATGTAGTCCCAAGCAGAAAAAAAAAGGAGGAAAATCCTCACTAAGCAGAGAGACCACACCGATTCTATATTCATGTGAAATGATGCTTTGACTATAAGCCAACAAAATAATGCTGTCACAAAAAATGCCAAAAGCCTTGTAGATTTGTGGTAAGGGGATCATCACGTGTGAAATAGCTGAGATAATTATGCTGCTGTGCTTGGCACTGGTTACATTTCTCTTGGATGGCTGCAGTTCAGTGCAGGCACACAGATAAATTGGCAGAGTTCAAAGGAGAATAAGAAAAAAAATAATGAAAAGGGTTGAAAAGGAGACCTACAAGATAAGATTAGGGAAACTGGGTATAGCTGATCTGGAACAAATTAATCTAAATGGCAAGAGGGAGGATTTAGGTTTTAAGTACAAACCAACCTTTATAGCTTTAAGAAAAGTTCAGCCACGGAACAAGCTGCCAAGGAAGGTTTTAGCCTTACCATCACTAGAGATACTAAAAGGCAGGAGACCATCTGTCAGGGAGAGTTTAGGGATTAAAAAAAAAAAACAGAAAAAAAAAAAAAACACAATTTAGGAGTTGAGCTAAATAACCCATTCGTGACTAGGCTTTAATGGATTTGAAATGGTATAGCTTCTCTTTTTAGGGTAAGTTCCTTGATCTTTTCACTGTGAAGGTTGTCTTGATCATATAAACCAACACAAGTGAATTCTGCTTATTTCAGATTGAGAAGGATATCTGCATGGAAATATTTGCAGGGATATAGATGTCTCAATATTAATTTGATCGTATGGATAGTATACACTCCTTTTTATCCCATCAGGCTTTGAATATGTGTATAGAGCTAACATTGAAAAATGAATCACAGAATATCCTGAGTTGGAAGAAACTCACGAGTATCATTGAAGTCCAACTCCTGATCCTGCCCAGGACACCCCAACAATCCCACCATGTGCCTGAGACTGTTATCCAAACTCTTCTTGAGCTCTGTCAGGCTTGGAGCTGTGACCACTGCCCTGGGGAGCTGTTCAGTGCCCAAACATTCTCTGGGTGAAAGCCCCAGAATATTTAATTTAGGTTAAACCATAACGAGATTCTGAGGTTTGTCATATCTCTTAGTATTGCAAGTAAACAACAGATCAATCCAGGCCTGTCCAGTGACCTGTGATACCACAATCAAAAAGATTTCAGGTCAGGTCCAAAAAGGAGTGAGTGGTAAATCATCAGTAATGAATAAAAAGGCATTTCTGCACTGCCATCAGATTATGGCACTGAGATGCCACTGGAGTCAGAGCATCTCTTGTAGCCTCACAACAAACTGCTGACTTTTAGGACACACCTTGGGAAGTTTCTGCTTGCTGCAAGGCTTGTGCCAGCTTGTGGGGCTGAAGGAAACGTTAAGCAACCAGACAACCTTCTGTGAGGATTCAACTGACTTATGGGACTTTATTTTGGAAGTTTCCACAGTCAGCTGCCAGGTCTAAAGCATTGACACTGAGGGCTGGACATGCACTTTGGCTGTGTTGCAGCTTTGGGAAGCACTGGGTGGCAGATAGGATTCACTGGGCTGCATGAACACCTCCTGGCAGTGGCCAGCTTTGCCCTGGAAAGCCTGTGATCCTTTGAGGGATGAGCCCTGAAGAGAAATCCCCTTTGGATGGCTCAGGAAGTTTCAGCAGTGCTTTGCTGTCCCAGCTGTGTCCCTGTGTTGCTCAGGGGATTCTCTTCCATCCATCTGCCTCCATTGCACACTCCAGCAGATGCTATGGCCTTAAGCTGAAGGAGGGCAGGTTTAGATTACATATTAAGAAGGAATTCTTTACTGTGAGGATGCTGAGGCACTGGCACAGGTTGCCCAGAGCAGCTGTGGCTGCTCCATCCCTGGGAGTGTTCCAGGCCAGGCTGGATGGGGTTTGGAGCAGCCTGGGCTGGTGGGAGCTGTCCCTGCCCATAGTAGGGAGATTGGAATTAGATGGTCTTTGCGGTCTCTTCCAACCCAAATCATTCTATGGCTTGATTCTATGATTTTGCCAGGTTGCTCCAAAATCTCTTTGACTGACATTTCTGTTCAACAACCTCAGGTTGATGTGTTGCAAAAAAGAGCCCTGTTGTGGGAGCCTCTGCTCTGGGCATCAACCCAAGATTAATTTCTGCTTTCTATAATATCTCCATTTCCCCACATCCCCAGAGGTTGGCTTTGGCTTGCTTTTCTGTTTAGCTTGATAGACTTCACATCCTTTGCTGGTTTTCTCATTTGGGCATCCCTGTGCTCTTTGGTGGCATTTCTGCACTTCTAATAGTCTCCTTTGTGTTTACTTCTCCAGGTTATTTTACGGTCCAGGCAACGATGTGAACTAAGGATTTCTAAGGCTCAGGCAATTGTTCTGATCACTCAACTGTAGGTTATTCTCTTTTGGGATAATCTGACAGTAATTTGAAGCAGAAGCAGTATGGATGTGTCTGGGGAGGGTGTGGGCGTCTGTGGTGGGAGCGATAACCCTGTTTTCCTGCTAAATCTACTGCTCTGAATAATCTTTCATGTTACCTATGGGAACTGTTGGGTTATCAGCACAGATATCCATCTCATTTAAATTTTGCTTTCCATGACTTGGTTACTCACAGTTTGGCAGTGCCAGTGAACTGCAGAGTGTCTGGAAGTTAAGAGACCCATGTTGTATCTGGAATGTTTAAGTGTTCTCCTTCACCCATCCTGGTTGAATCAAACTCTTTTCCTCACCTCAACAAAACCCAGACTTTCAAAAGTATGAGTTAGCATTAAGAAAGGAAATTAACAACTGCCACCCTGCATATGGACAAAGGATGAATGAAAAGCAAGACTCAGGGGCAAGAACGCTCTGCTCTCCTGGGAACATGATCGGGATCTGTGATGCAAACACATTTACATCAAAAGGAAATTGTCTGACAGGGGCAGCCGCAATTAATCCAAATTTCATGCCAGTTCACTATTTCCCCATTCTGTTTCACTCTATATTAAGACTGTATCAGTCAGGTGCACTCTGAACTTCACATTAAAGAACAGCCCTGCTGCTGGAAGAGCCATCATTCATTGACTAACAGCCCCTGTTGCTGTGTTTCAATAATGCAATCATTTTCTCAGTGTCCCAACCATATGATTATTCCTGTTGTGTAGGAAATTTAAGTCCAAGGAATGTCAGATCAAATATAAAAGCCCAGTGCTTACCCATAGTTTTTATTCAATTAAGTAGCCATTACAGAGCTCATGCTGTTTTAAATGACATAATGCAGAACACAAATGCAGTCTTTTATTACAAATATATGTTCATCTAAACAAAATGGCACCAACACAATCCAAACCCATTACAATTTTCAAATTATTATGCTAAGGGGATTACTATACGGTGAGCAGTCACTGTGAAAGGCAAGTGGGGAAACTGGGACTTCCACAAACCACACTTGGAGCACAGCAGCATGTTACTTGAGGTTTATTGGGGAAATTCCTAAGTGCAGAGAAACGGTGCTGCAAAAAATAAAAAAAAAATAAAAAAAAATCATTCCTAGAATGACAGCACTGAGCTGCAGCTTGGAGAACGCTGACTTTGCAGGTGATGTGTGGGTAAGTCACATGTAGGGCCAAGACCTGACACAGAAAGAGGTGCCACAGGTAGGGGCTGAGCAGTGTCTAGATGTTTGCCCCCAAACTAAGTTCTTAAAAGCCCTGTCCACTCCCACCTAATCTTAAAATGTGCTTACTAAGCACCTCACAAGTCATCTCTGCATATGCCTTCTACATAATCCACAGGATCCATAAGGCTTCCTCTGCTCAGCATCCCTGAGGACTCCTCCTAACCAGCATAGTGACAGAGCTCTTGGTACCCACCACAAGATCTGAGCTCCTCACTAAATTGTTGCCCAGCACCATAAGTGCCTTAACTTTCACAAGGTCAAGGGCATTCCCTTTGCAGTCCCACAGCTCTACACCCCTCCAGCATCACAGCTGTGGTTGGCTCCCATGGGATGGGAATGCCACCAGCATGAGATCCTTCCTTTCCCTCTATTCCTACCCCTTGGTCATAGCTTTCTGTTGACATAAGGAGGCTGATGACATATGTGCCCCTTGCCCTGGTGATCAGAATACTCCTGTGGAAGGTGAGAGAAGAAGAAAAGAATCCCTCTGGGTGGAGCTGGGAATGACACCTGAATGTCTCACACCTTAGAGAGTCCCAGCTCCAGGCTGTTCAGGGAGAGGCAGACAGGCTGTCACCACACCTGCCCCTGCCAGCCTGGAGGTGAGACTCATCCTGCCTTCTTGAAGATCCACTGCAAACACCACTCCCTCAGAAAGTGTTTCTGTCTTTGATTTCCCTAAGGACAAAGATGCCTACTGGAACCCCAAAGTCTGCTGCTGAAGCCAAGAAGAGGATGAGATTTTTGTAGTGCATGTCCCACTTACTCAATCCAAATAGCTCCTTCTTCTGAGTACAAGGTACTTGATTAAATCTTTTCTGAACCTTCCTCATGCACTCTGTGAGCAGCCAATTCCTGTTCAGGTCTGAAGCCAAACAAGATCTTTCCTTGATCTGAAATTGGTCTGGTACTGTTCTACAACATGGAGAAAAAAGAAATACTTCCCAATTTGAGACATATCGTTGTGGCTGCCTTCTGTTAATCCAAAGCTGGGCTAACTCAGTGATTAAGGGGTTCACAGTTGGATACAGAACAGTGCAAATGGAGACAGGGAGTCTGTTGTGATTTACTCCTCAAATATTGAAAATAGTATGAGAGAGGTGGCATAGAAATGGTTACTGATTATGTAGTGAGAGAAAATCTGCAACAAAAATAGAGTATAGAGGGTCAGGTTTTACTTCTGGAAATAAAAATCAGCCCCAAACTTCCAAAGGTTTCTGCATTTTTTGTCTGATTTATTATTTTCTTTGCATAACAGTCAATGTGGTCCAAGCTGGGTAATTCTGTACATTATCATGCAAAGAGGAAGGACAGGGACAATTTCCCCACTTAAACCACTTTACTGACACAATTGCAAGACAGAACCAAACCGCTCACTGCTTCCTACACCTCTTCTCCTCATGCCAGCTCTGACTGCAACTTTTTTTTACTTTCAGCTCATTACAAGAAAGCAATTTTATTGTCACATTGGGCTGGCAGCTGGAATCCTCCAAACGAGGTGAGCAGGGCTGAGACACATTATCTCAGCCCTCAGCAAAAACCCTGCAACATACGGTGCTGTTCTGTCTCCGAGCTTTACGTGAAGAGGGAAGGAGGCATCTGGGCTGGGATCATTTGTAACGCTGCAGTTGCTGGATTAATATGAAAAGACAGATGAAGGCAGACACTTTAATTACTTCACCCTAACTTTTTATTACAACATCAAGTAAAATGGTGAGTTACAGAGGATAATGGGCGTGAAACATCTGGGATGAAGTCACACACAAGCTCATGGTTTGGTATCTGCCAATGGGGTTTTAAATACTGATCGTTTCTGTACATGCATCTCTGTGTTATTTCGGGTTTTCTCGATAAATCATTTCAGGGTTACTTTGTTTTATGCTGTGAGGTAGCTACTAGGACTGGGACCCCGCTTTTTTCTTCTGGAATTTTCTGAACTGGGACTGTATCGCCACGGCCGCCCGCTCTGTCTCTGGCGCGTCCATGTCTATGTCAAATTCCTCTTGAACCTTCTTTTGCCCATCTGCTCAAAGAAAACAGAAGAAAACAGGTTTTTCAAACAGTGGACAGCAGAGGTGAAAAAAACCTGCCCCTCTCTCCTTCGTAGACACAGCCTTGATGGCATGTTAAGGGAAGAAAAACATGGACCAATTTTTGTCAGACACTGCTGATCAATCATGGAATCATAGAATCAACCTGGTTGGAAAAGACTTCAAAGATCGTCGAGCCCTACACTAAAATAATCCCCCACCCCTCCCAATGGCAGAGTCTGTGACAGCCCCACTAGGGATTGACATCCAGATGGTGCTCAGCACTCACCCAACATCATCCTGATGTCTGACCAAGTCAGCCCAGGGAGCTAACAGTGACAGGCAGAGAGACTCTTCTGCGCTACCCTGCAGGTAGAACTTAGAGGTCTTTTCCAACCTAAATGATTCTATGATTCTGTGTTTACTCTAAAACAAAGGCATCTTAAAATATTTTAAAGTAAGGATTAAGACCCTGTTCCTATCACACTTCCCACATCAGAGGAAGAGATAATAATTCCTAAGGCTAATTTCCATCCTTTTTGCTTGTTTCCTGCCTCATCCCTTTCAACACATACTGCTCTTCCCCTTTGAATCATTTATGTTCAATCTCTCTGCCACTGTGCTGCTTCCCTGACTTCTCTCCAGGCTCTGTTGTTGCCTTTCATCCTCAATCCTTGGCTCTTTGCCTCCCTTTATTCCCAGTCCTCAGCTTTTCGTTCAGCTGCATTTGGCCTCCACGTGGCCAAACCAGCTGACTTTGCTAAATTTCGCTTCATCCACCTACATGTTAAAAGTGCAGCCCTGGGAAAATTCCTGCCCTCATTGCAAAGATAACCCTAAACTGCCTGGGCGAAGGAAGTGCAGACACACATCCGCTCCACTAACCTCGTCATACCACTGACTTTCTCTTCTCTATCAACTTGTTTGTTAAACTCACTTATGTAACTGTTGTATCCCAGTCCTGCAGTGAACGTCATTCCAGGAGTCTGCAGACAGCTCTGCTTAAAGCAGCTGGAGGAATTCACCCATTTTTGAACCACTTGGCTATTTATTCTCGAGATTAATACCTCCAGGATGCTCAGCCCCAAGTACTGGTAATGCAAATCAAGGGAAACACTTTCAATATGTCATTAAAATGAAATTAAACTTGTTCCCCACTGTCTCTCTCCTTCACACTAGAAAACAGGGGTACTAGTTCATGATTTTAGCATAGATCTTGCAGTATTTCTTGGCTTTACTTCTTGTTCTTGCTCAGAACTCAGGTTTTGTGTCCATTTTCTATGGCCACTCAAAACTGAGCAAATATTTGAGGGGAAGCTTTTTCAATATTCCATACTGATTTTAACTGCAATAACCAAGTAAATGCAGCTATGTTAACAATAAAAGAAATGTTCACTTAATACTGTTTTACCTAGAAGAACATTTAAGATGAAAGATGAAAATGTAAGAAGAAAGTCTGGATGGGAAGAACAGCTTGAGAGCTCACCAAAACTTTGACTGTACAGTATAGTGAAAGGCTAAGTTATCAAAACAAAGATTTTTATGGAAGAAAATCAATCTTATTAATATCGCATCACATTTTCACAGCCATTAAATCCAAGAATCTGCAAAGTTAATATAACTACCCAAGCAACACAACTACCTTAAATACAGAAATACAATTATTGTTTATTTTTTCATGGGGAGAGGGAAGTGAAGGTCAGAAGTGACACAGTCAAGGAGAAATCTGAACTGATTTTGATTTGGTATTTTTGAGTTAAAGGCAACTTAACAGCGGAAAACAAAAGTGGCGTTCATGCATCGATTTTAGCCTTTCAGTATATAAATTCCTGTCCTTTGGAAATGTCAATAGGGAAAGCCAGATGGGTGGATGAGTAGACACAATTGGTTTCGTACCTCTTGGTGAAATCTGGCTCATACAACTCATTTCCTATTACAGCCAAGTCTGAGCACTGTGTAACTTGCAATAGTGACTCAGCAATTCGTGCTAAAGTTTCATAGATGAAAGAAAACTCAGCATTTAGTATAACTTTTCCCTAGAATTTCCAGGCCAGTTAAATCTTTGCTTGATGTGAACCATCATTATTGCCTTAAAATCAATTGCAATACCATAATTTACAACACCTGAAGATAATAATAATTTACTATATCTCAAGATCAGACTTAATTTTATTTTTTTAACCCATTCTTGTTGAAATCAAACCCAAAATTCCTTATGAGCTGTTTCTTTATTTCTCTTCTCTTCATCAAGGAGAAAGGGTAGGATGAGAAGTTTCCAGCCTCAAGTTAGACATGTGATTAAGAAATCAGAAGTGTTCAAAAGGGCCAAGACATTTATGTAATGAAGAAATTCATCATTAGCAGATGGTATAGAAATTTAAATATATGTGCATAATGTACATTATGAACCAACATCAAATCCTGGCCTGCACCCAAAGGAGATCGGGCAGCAGGTCAAACGTGGTGATTCTTCCCCTCTGCTCTGCTCTCGTGAGACCCACCTGGAATACTGCACACAGCTCTGGTGTCCTCAACATAACAAGGACATGGAACTGTTGGAACAAGTCCAGAGGAGGCCACAAAGTTGCTAAGAGCACTGGAGCATCTCCCCTATGAGGACAGGCTGAGGGAGTTGGGGCTGTTCAGCCTGGAGAAGAGAAGGTTGTGTGGAGACCTCAGAGCAACTTTTCAATTTCTGAAGGGGCTACAAGGAGCCAGAGAGGGACTCTGTGTTAGGAGCTGCAGTGACAGGACAAGGGGTAATGGGTTCAAACTGAAGGAGGGAAAGTCTAGGTTGGATGTGAGAAAATACGTTTTTCCTGTGAGGGTGGTGAGACACTGGCACAGGTTGCCCAGGGAGGCTGTGGCTGCCCCAACCCTGGTGGTGTTCCAGGCCAGGCTGGATGAGCCTTGAGCAACCTGATCTAGTGAGGAGGTGTCCCTGCCCAGGGCAGGGGGTTGGGACTAGATGGTCTGTAAGGTCCAATCCAACCCTTAAATTCCATGATTCTATGATTCTATGATTTTTATCCTCTATACATAATGTATTATGATATACCTGCATTATTTTCTTTCTCCCTATGCTAGTCTTTCTGTCTATATATGTATATGTATGGTATATCCACATTTGAATATAGAGAGAATATACATTAATACATACATACAGATATATATAAATACATGAATACATATGCTCAAAGAATTTGAAGTCCTTTGTTAAACTGAAAAGAGCAGAATGGGGTATTTCTTAAATTTTGGGAGTAGATTTTCTTGGAGCTCTCCCCAAAACATTCCCTATTGATGGCTGTCACAACACAGATACTTTCACAGATGCATTCTCAATCTGGAAAGAAAATTCAGTGTTGTGCTGACTTTGGCTTTGTCTAAAGGAAAAGATTTTAGCTTTTACCTTGAGCTGCCTTACTAAAAGCAGCCTAGTGATTTAAAATCTGCCACCCCCTCCTAACTACACTGGGTTTTACTGGTTAATTAGGGCCAAGAGCATGAGTTCCAAACCCTCATGGCAGGGGGGCTTTGAGGTCCCTTCCAACCCAATTCTATAAATTAAGAATTAACCATTTAATCACAATGGAAGCCCAGCCTGTGCTCAGGGCCTATACAGGCTAGAGGTGGCCTCACTGCACCAATATGAGTGACTAAAAGCCTTTTTGCACCCTTACTACTCCATATGCACCTATGCCCATCTAGCTTTTACCTGTTGATAGTTCAAATAGCTCAAACATGGAGGATGTTGAGTTTGAATCCTCAAATCACTACATTTATACAGAGAACTTAGAGCAAGTCCATAAAAATGTCCCTCTTTCATTCAATCTCCCACTCCCAGATTTCCTTTCACAAGCTTGGAAGTGATCAAAAATTCTCACTCCCAGCACACCAGAGCACAGATCATCACTGGCACAGGTTTACCCCTGGACTTGCTTTTCTCATTCCTCCTGGTGGTGACCAAACACTGTCTAATAACATACAACCTTTTTCTAAGCTTCTTTTATGTAGCAATAAAGGTAAATTGGGATTCCCTCCCCATCCTCAGTCACACACACACACACTTTTGTTGATATTTACTCTTCTAGACTATGTGCAGATTCCTTTCCTGTGGATATCTGAGGATCCCTGGACTACCATAGACCCACATGAGGAAAGCAGGAGGAACAAGACTGTAGTCAGGAGACTTAAAGTCACAAGCTACTTGTGATTTTTGCAGGATTCAGAAAAAGCAAAGGTCTGCACTTGATGGTATTCTGAGGGGATCTGGTTTCAACAGCACCATAAAAGATAACCCCCCCAACCTTTCTCACTACATGAATCTGTTTCAATGCTATCTCTGAAAGATTTCTTCATATTTAGTCCAAATTCCCTCTCAGACATAGTGACTCCCACTCTTCTGAACACTCCATGGCAAACCAGAGGAGTCACTCCATGTCCCTGCTGGGTTCTGATCACTGCCAACAGGGGAGGTGAACAGAACAATCCCACACCAACGGCCATGGGGTGGCCATAACAAAAGACTATTATCCCATGAGTTTTCCAATGTCACATGTTTAATGTGGATTGACTCTGGCCATGTGTCAGTTCAGACAAATCTGATCACTGGTGGGACAAACTCCTTGGAACACAACATCAACAGCTTGAGGAGCCCCAACATGACAAGGAGCACCCCATGCCCCAGTCTGAGACAACTTGCAGGGTGCTGACCTTACTTCAGGACATGCAATAGTCATCCCAGCAGGAAAGCCTGAAACAGCATCTAATTAGTTGTTTTCCAAATCTTCCACCCCAAAAGCTCATTTCACATTGTTGCAATAGAACAAGATCTATGTATTCCATTTCCAGCTGAAACATTAGAATTCTGCCTCCATAATTTGCTACAGCACCTCATAATCCATTGCAAACATTGGATGGATAATGAAGCTGCCTGTAACAAAGAAAACAATCAAATCTTACACACACATCTACCCAGCAAACTCTGAAGAAATGTGGTGCAAGTGTAATTATTCACAAATATGCCTTCAGCTATTTCTTTCATTTACTTTGCAGCTGTAAAGTAAAATGAATTGTGACAACACTGCGAAAAGAAAATATTGCTTATTCCATGTGGACCAAAAGTCTAGGGCAGACTTTGGTGACTGCTGAATACAGGCTAAACAGCCTTGTCTTTTTCCAAAGTGTTCATGGAAGGGCAAAAGCTGCTGGGGTGGACTTGGTTAAAAAGGGGGACTCAGTCTTTATTCTCAGAGTTTCCCCACCCTCCAGGTGAAACAGAGATTGCTCATCACGTTCTGGAAAAATCATTCAACATGAAAAACAGCATGGGCATTTCATGTCCTAACTGCTATCCTCTGCCCCTGCTCACCCGGCCCACATCCAACAGGAATTATGAGACTGTGCCAAAGATGGAATATACTCATAAAAATACTGCATTTTTCAGGGGCTAAACTGCAGCATTTGGAAAAAGATTAAATGAAGTGTGGGACAGAATCACAGTGCCCCATAACATGCCAGAAGTGGTATTTTGCCTCAGGCAGGATCATTACCTCCCACTGCTGAAAAGATTTTTCAAGCTGTGACAATCTTTATGCTACTCTGATCCCAAGCTATTACACCAGTCGGCCCAATGAGGCAGAACAGTCCCTAATTAAAGAGGACCAAAATGCACAGGAATCTCACAGATGCTGACATTCATGTGGAGCATTATCTTTATCTTTATGTGATGGGAAGAGTCATTCTATTTGACCAGACTCCACAAAGCAACCAGCCAGCTAGAGAAAACATATGGGTGCTTAGATGTGTGGAGGCCACGCTTAACTCCTTATAAGGACCAGTTTTGAATGCCAAGAGTTGGTGTGGCCATTCTTCCCCCTCTGTATTTAACTGAGGGTGAGGAAATAAAACACAGAGGCTTATCTTTTAGGGGAGCCAAGGCAACCTGTGTGCTGCTACTCATCATTAAGGACAGAATTTTTCTCTAATAAGCTTGAGAATTACAATAATTTTCCTTCCTGCTCAATACAAGTGCTGCAAGGTGAGACACTGCCTTCATGACAAGGACTACATCACTCCAGTTGTTCTTGTTTCTACACTCCATAATGAACTGAGACACTCGAGGACCACCTTCCAAAGTCAAGGACTGCCTCTTCTGTTTGAGTGCCCATAGGTAGGCACTCGATGGTGGGGGAGTTATGGGTTTATAGAAAGGTTTTCATTTTCCAGGGTCAGTTATTTGAAGGTGGTAGGTGCTGAGGAAGTGTAACGTCCACACAGAAACCATCTCTGAACGTGAAGGGCCACCCATGCAGCTCAGCATTCCCTTGTGACTTCAAAAGCTCCATGTGAAGGGAAATAAAGGTTACCATTAATGATCAGATTAAATGTAACAGCTATTTTTATCTGAACTACACCAACTGGCCCCGTAATATCACTCAAAGCAAGCCAGAAATAATTAATGCCTTTTGATTCAACTGTAAATTACAACTTGGTATAGAGAAGACGACTTCATTAGGCAACCAGAATCCTTTATTTTTCACATTGACCTTTAATTTTGGAATATAGTGTTGTTATCTCAAACTTGAAAAATGAGTTTTGCTGTAGCATGTACTGGTTGTTCTTTTATGATTTTAAAAATGTTATTTCAGCATGAGGCTTTTGAAGTGTCTGATTAATCTTTTTTTTCCTAGTTGCAATAATGTTCGAGAGCAGCAATACTATTTCTGACATAAGATAAACGAAGTAGCACAAAATTATGTACATTGGGGTAACATAATGGAACAGAAAGGAACAGCAATAAAATCCAGTTTACAAAAATTGCATTTTCAGATAATTTATAGCCAACTACAGATGAATCGATTTTGCTCAACAATTAATACAGAGACAAATATTGGTTTTGTTTAAATGCTAATATTATTTAAGCAATCATTCCTCATCTTCAAAACAATTAATATATCCCTGACAGCCTTTTCAAACAGTTTACAAATGTATAACTGATGCATAGATAGGTAGGTACATGTTTATGGGGATCTATGAGGTATTCTGGGCATGAAACTAGAGGCCATAATTCACATCCCCACATGGAGACCAAACTTTGTGGAAGTTTAATTAGGAACTAACAAATTAAAATGGCCATCTCAGCTGTATAAAATCATCTCTTACTACCTGATAGAGTTCAAGAAGTGCTTGGACAATGCTCTCAGGCACATGGTGTGATTCTTGGGGATGTCCCAGGAGGGGACAAGAGTTGGACTTGATGATTCCTGTGGGTCCCTTCCAACTTCAAATATTCTGTGACTCTGTGCTTCTAGCTAAAACTGCATCTGAGGAGTCGTGGTCTGATTGGAAAATTCAATGGAAGCCTCTAGGAGCTAAAAGGAAGTGGTGCTAGGGATGAAGTGCTGGCACGGTCAGGTCACTCTGCAGCTTCAGAACGATGCCCCATGAGCAGGGATAATACACTTAGCCCTAACTCCTCTCCTCCAGGAGGAAATCATAGAATCAACTGGGTTGGAAAAGACCTCCAAGATCAACAAGTCCAACCCTACCGTGGTCACTAGACCATGGCACTAAGTGCCACATCCAGTCTCAGCTTGAAAACCTCCAGGGATGGGGAATCCACCACCTCCCTGGGCAGCACATTCCAATGCCTGAGCACTCTCTCCCTAAAAAATCTCTTCCTAATATCCAACCTAAACCTCGCCTGGCAGAGCTTGAGTCTGTGCCCTCTTGTCCTGCTGCTGGTTGCCTGGGAGAAGAGACCAACCCCCACCTGACTCCAACCTCCTTTCAGGGAGTTGTAGAAGTTGTAGAGGGAGATAAGCTCTCCCCTGAGCCTCCTTTTCTCCAGGCTAAACAACTTCAGATCCTCCTCACAAACTGAGTTCAAAGCCATGGGAGTCTCGTTCTGCAGCTCCATGCATGTGATTCCCAACATCCCAGCCAGGTTTTGAATGGGAATTGTTATGATGTGGCTTGAATTTCCTCTGCAATTTCCAGTTCTCACTTCCCCAGTAAACACTGTGCCTTTAAAGATCTTTGCTGTGGAGAGAGCTGCATTTCAGCAGTGCGTGAAGCAAACCACCCTCTTGCCTCACTAGTCAACTGCTTGATTAATATATGATCGCTTATTTTCCTATTATGGTAGCATGGAGGCACTCTGAGCCCTAGCTGGGAGCCCTAATGTGGTTACAAATGCAGAACAATAAATTCTTTCCCCTCTGCCACCCCTCAGTGCTATGACCTTTGCAAAAGTGTCTTCAGCAATAAGGTTTAAAATAACAACAGGAGAACTTCCTCAAGGCTACCTCTACACCAGCACATTATCCAAGGCCACTGCGTGACTCAGGCACCATCCACAGCTTCTCTAAACATGTGATGGGCAGTGCAGCCACTGGCATGGCTGGGACTGTTCCAGCTAGTCCTCTCACAGGCTGCTGTGGGAGCACAGTGTGGCTGGGATCCCACCTGGAAAGTAGGGTTGAAGAGAGCACTCTGGGTTTTGAGAGAAAAAGAGTTTAGCCCTATTGATTAAAGCCATGCTGCACCACTTTGCATCAGAGAATAGGCTCTAGCCTATTTTATTTCCTAAGAGGGATGTTGCCTTCAGCACTTCAAAACACTTTGCAGCTCTAGACTGCCAGGGAACTGGCTCAAAACGAGTTGGCACTCGCTATTAATTGTGGGATGACCGACTGTGTCTGAGAGCCCTTGCAAGGGAAATGCAAAACAGAGGTGTTCATCTTCCAGCATCTTGTCTTGTGTAACAGCCTTGCTTTCCAGGAATGCTTCCCCACCACCCCCCTGCAGTTTGTAGGAGCACCTGGGGAATCAGCTCAGAGAAGTGGCAGTGATCACAACATGCCACACAGAAGTGGCAGAAAAGGGGGCTCGAATCCACGCATGCCAAAGTGACATGAGCTGGGGAAGGTGACACAGGTTACAGAGGAAAACCTGTCAGTCAGGAAAAGGAGAGGAGTCAGTCAAAAGCACCGTGGTAAGGAGTCAGAAGACGTTTCTTTCCACACACAAAATGAAGACAATGAAGAGCAAGATCTCCTTCTGCTCATCTGCAAAGTGGAAAATAAGGGCAGTTCCTAGGAATCACTGTATACCAGCAGATCTCTGTTAGCAACTAATGAGAGGCTATTTTAAGTTTACACAGTGACTTCAATAAAAACTGTTATATGAGCACTTGGAAAGTCGCAGTGAGATGTTTCCTTATTGTAAAATCCATCACCTGGTTTTAATTACAAAGCATTTAATCAGAGACTCGGAGGTGGACAGCACAAGGTATAGGAACTGAGATTTGCTGTTCCACATCACACTCTCAAGCAAAGGAGTTATTATGAAATAAATTCTTCCCTGTGAGGTGCTGAGGCACTGGTACTGGTTGTCCAGAGAAGCTGTGGCTGCTCCATCCATGCAAGTGTTCCAGGCCAGGTTGGATGGAGCTTGAAGTAACTTGGGCTAGTGGAAGGTGTCCCTGCCCATGGCAGGAAGATTGGAACTAAATGGTCTTTCGTGTCCCTTCCAGCCCAAGCCATTCCATTATTCTGTTTCAGTATTTTTATGCCTTATCACATGGTATCAAAAACCACTTTGTAAATAATATTTTCAGTAAGAAACATTCACTTTACTGCATGGATTAAATGCAAGAAACAAACATCTTAAACAATGTCCAAACAGAGCAAGTTTTATTTGCATGAACATGGGCATTGCTCCATGTTGGTGATATGATAATTACTTTGGCACAATCCCACCTTGAAAAAGCCACTGCTTTAATACATGTGCCATATTTTTTAACATCTTGCACTACCTGCCAGCTTGGGGATGCTTGAGGAGGCAGCTGGGCAATTATCAAAGATAGAAGTAGAGATTGTAAGGTTTAAAGTGCCCAAGGAAACACCCAGAGTCCTTTAGAGATAGAATTGTCACGGGGTACCAGATCCAGACCACAGGCTGAGCTGAACAGACATGCTCTAAGAGGTTCTTCTGGGAGAGCATTTGGCAAAATAAAGTTTGTCAGCCATCTGTAAAACCAAACACATTCCATCACAGACCCCAGAGATGTGATGGATATCAAGCCTAGGCTTCTGGAGCTGCTCCGAGGTAGTTCAGTCACAGTCTGAGCGAACACCAGGACGCTCTGATAGACATCAATCTCCCATGAGACTTGGCCTGCCAGTGGATCTCACATGCTCCTGCATCAATTTGCTTTGTAACTTCTGCTCCAGCATCCACAAGTTCAACCAGAAGAAGTGCTGGATTGATGTGGTCTGACCACAAGTCTTACTGAATGTTCTGTATGGTGAAATTTTCTCAGGAAAGGTGCAGAATTTTAACATCTCTGACTCCCCAAAGCAGTTACTCAGCCTTAGATTTCCACCATAAAGCAAAGAAATCCTGTTGCAGGAGGGTTCTAGGAAATTTCCACTGTTTTCTTTTGCTTGGGCTGTTACCCTGAACAGAATCATTAATTTGAGTTTACCATGTCTCCACTGAACACAAAAAGGCACAATATATGTTTATTTCCCCTGCAGGCTGGTTTGCTTAACTTTCTTAGGAAGAGAGGAGGGGCTCAGGAGAATGCAGGAGAGCACTGAAATAGCAGCACGGGGGAGACAAACTAAGATCCTGTGGCAATATGGATCTGAAAGAGGATGAGAAGGAATTATATGCCAGAGGGTGTGTTCAGTGTATTTCAGGCTCTCTTGCCCAAGAGCCACTTGGAAAGCCACATTATATGTTGTGCAGAAGCTCATTAGGCTGAACATTTCAAAATCAGATTCCAGATAAAAAGCTCTGGCCAATTTATAAGAAAAAAAAATCACTTAATCTAACTTAGAATCACAGAGTCATTTAGGCCAGAAAAGATTTTTAAGATCATCAGGTTCAACTGTCAAAAATAACTCAAATTGCAGCTATTTACATCAGAGCTCGCTCGAGAAAGAAACCAGTGGAGAAAAGTAGGTGCTCAAAGGGTGCAATTCATCTGACCTATTTTAGGCAGATGTTTTAGGAGAGCATGAACCTCACCCTTGAATTCCCTTCCTATATTGGCTAGTTCTCAGTGTGACTAGTTCAGATGTAGATTGTGATCCTTAATAAATGAATAACAATCCCTGAGCCTGAGTGGTGCCTGAACACATTGTAGAATTTTGGGTGAGCACACAATATCTGCAATTTCATGTGAAATTCTTTCTCATCACATAAATTATTTAGGCCTTATAAAAGGTATTACTCTGAAACTGTGGCAGCTAAGAAATCTGATTTGCTGCAGGAAGGAAGAAAATAAAATAAAGGCAGTCATCCCTCCTCACACTGCTCCATCAGTGTGTTCCCAGCCCATGGGATGGAGGAGGAGAGAAAGGCTCACCTTGACAGAGGGTCAAAATGAACATTTGTTCCCTGTGCTGAGATGGCCAGGGAAGCTCCCAGTTGTGCAGCTGATCTGGATCTTTTTGTGTTCCCTCAGGAGCTGACTGAACAGTCTGCATACATTTCACTTTTTATAGATATATAGTTGAAGAGACAAAAAACTCCTATCAGCACCTCTTGCTCTCCTTTCAGAGAGTGAAAGTTTGTGCACTGTCTGTGTGCCTGAATGCCACTAGGTGTACATCAATAAGCCTCCTTCTATTTCTCTAATAAGGGATTACAGTTAACACCACGACAAGAAGTATCAAATGCTTCATATGAACAAGCAGCCAAATGACAGCTTGTGTGAGAACTGTAATTGAATTCATAAGCTACTGCAAACACCCAACCTCTGCTCTGCTATTTAGCTAATCATGAGCCAGGTGATGGCTGCTGCCATTCTGAAGAGTGGAGGTGCTCAGAGGAACCTGTTGCACCCAGTATGTGTCAAAGGCAGCCAAGCCAGGACTGCAGGACTGAGAGTGCATAAAGAAGAGATGGACTGGCTGAGTCAGAGAATCATAGAATTTAAGGGCTGGAATGGACCTTACAGATCATCTGGTCCCAACGCCCTGCCCTGGGCAGGGACACCTCCTCACTAGATCAGGTTGCTCAAGGCTCATCCAGCCTGGCCTGGAACACCACCAGGGTTGGGGCAGCCACAGCCTCCCTGGGCAACCTGTGCCAGTGTCTCACCACCCTTACAGGAAAAAACTTTTTTAATATCTAACCTGAACTTCTCCTCCTTCAGTTTGAACCCATTACCCCTTGTCCTGTCACTGCAGTTCCTGACACAGAGTCCCTCTCCAGCTCCTTGTAGACCCTTCAGATAGTGAAACGTTGCTCTGAGGTCTCCACACAACCTTCTCTTCTCCAGGTTGAACAGCCCCAGCTCCCTCAGCCTGTCCTCATAGGGGAGATGCTCCAGTGCTCTTAGCAACTTTGTGGCTAGAAGGACAGTTCCATGTCCTTCTTCTGTTGAGGATACCAGAACTGTGTGCAGTATTCCAGATGAATCTCACAAGAGCAGAGCAGAGGGGAAGAATCACCTCTTTTGACCAGCTAGCCACACTCTTTTTGATGCAGTTCAAGATTCAATTGGTCAGATGTGCTGGATGTACATGTCCAGAAGACAAGAACCCTTTAAAAGGTACTGATAGCCATACTGATCCAAACCAAGGAAAGCTCCCACTGACATGAGACTATAGTCTCCATGCAGTGCACAGAAAACCAGTGACCACCTCCTAGTACAGTTCCCCAACACGACCCTTCCTGGGTCCTGTGCAGCACCTGTGGGTAAGGAGGAGACACAGCTTTCTGCACTGAAGTCTTCGCTGATGTGCACTCACTACAGAGCTCTGATTTTACAGGACAAGCATACTCACATGTTCATTAAATGTCAAAGTGCACAAGTTGCTGCTTCATCATTCCTTAATGGAAAAAATACATCCTCGTAATCTTTTTTCTCTCCCTTCTCCTACTGTAGAAACTGATGCTGAGATTAACATGACTGTTGGCTCTGAGACAGAACAGGAGCACAGCTCTGCTCTTCCACTAATTTCCTCTCACAGACTAATAGAAAAGACCTTATTGGCACATAGGACAATTTACTGTTTAGCATAAGGGAGTAAAAAATGGAAAATGAATAGATTCTATGAAGGAGGGGGGAATGAATCCAGAAGGGCAAGGTGCCCTTCATTATTTATGAAGCAGCTTGTTCATTACTTATAGGCAGTTATTGTATTGAGAAGCTAAAGCCTGGAATTCTAACAAGTCAATACCAAGGCTCTATGGGATTTCTTGTCCCTGACTTTAGTGTCTGTATTTATTGAGTGAGGACTGATGCTATAGGCTAATGTAATTTTCCAAGCCTTTTCAAAGTAGCAGAGATTAATGAGCAAGGTCAGGCACCAAAGGCAATAGACAATACTTCAAATCCTTCTTCTGCATATTTTTTTCCTTTCTCATAAAAAAATAAAATTCCAAACCTTCTAGGGCCGAGGCACTGACTCAGCAACATCCTCTTTTGAACCTGATGCTATTTCAGAGAGAGGTGGAGGGGCTGTTCTCCCCTAAGAGTGCAGTTACATGTTCTGACAAGCATCTGACAAGCATCTGACTAAAGTGTAGCTCATTAAGGCTGGATTGCAGTGGGCTTATTCTCAGGTGTGTAGCAAGGAGAAGGAGTATCCACCTTTTTATAGCCTGTGTATTGATTAATCACACCTACATATCACATTTTTTTTTTTTTTTAATGTTGGTAAAAGCAAGCATGTTTTTCCAATAAAGTCCCAGTGAAAGAAGGCAGGTCCATATTCCAGGTTCTTTATCTGTATCAGGAGGTTATGGAGCAGGGAAGTGAAAATGGTCTCATTATCCTGACAGATGGTGCACTTAACAAACCCACACAGTACACTGAGGACACAGGGAAAGGTTGTAGAGCTCCAAGTGCAGTGCAGTTCCCAGCTGCCAGTGAAAGTGGTGGCTAAGAAGCACCACACTGGCTCACCAGTATGGCACTGGTGCTTTCCAGTAGCTTTTCCAAGCTGCTTTCAAGTCCTCAAACCAGTAACAAATCACTTTTGTCTCATAGAGCATTCCTCCTCCTCCAGAAGGGACTGTCCTCCCTTTTCTCCTTCCTATCCTGGTCCTGCAACATCTCAAAGAGGAAACTCAGAAGGTGAGTTGGCTCACTTGGAGTGCTTTGCTTCTATAAAGATATAAAATGTGGAGGTTTTTTAAAATGAAAAAATATGCTAAAAGAAAACTAGAAAACAAGCTTTATGAATGTGAGTTGTCTAGAAAAAAAGGGTTCCTATTCATCTTTTTTTTTTTTGGCAACACTCTCAGGCACATGGTGTGATTCTTGGGAATGTCCTGTGCAGTGTCAGGAATTGGACTCGATGATCCTTGTGGGTCCCTTCCAACCCAGAATATTCTGTGATTCTGTGATCTTATCTGGGTTTTCACCTCACTAAGTTTTCATCTGGTGCCTCTTAACAATGGCTATTTAAAATCAATTTTCCCAGGAAGGGTGGGCATTGATTTAGCTAAGTGCTGCAATTGCAATTAGAAAGTTATTAAACCCAGTACCAGGTAGGCTAATTTTCATGAAAATCTAACTGAGGCCAGGGAATAAAGGTTTCCCTCCTGCTTCAGTTGTATGCTGATTGCACACATAAAACTATCTTAAAAGAATGTTAAGAGTGTTGCACATGAGAAAGTTAATAACTGACAAACTACACTGATACCATTATGCAAAATTAACTGAATTTATTGCATGGACAACTTTAATCCCTGACACCGTGACTTTCATAGTTTTAGGAACACACTGTTTCCTAGATTTAGAGCAAAAAAAGTATATTCTGCTACAACATATGGACACCCACATGCTTCCTCAGCACAACTGCTTGGAACTGTTAGATTTGCCACATACACCTCTTGTTTTAATGAAGTAACTGGCAGTGGTAGCAGGTTGTCCTCTCCATGAATCAG
>NW_008675307.1:157782-198230 GCF_000695815.1 Acanthisitta chloris
CAGTAGGTTACAGCTGACAGGAAAGGAACAATGAGAAAATGGAAGGTTTGGGCAGCAGGTTCAGGAGCTTCATTGCTCCCTGATGCCTTCATAGGTGGTGGCTATTTCTGTTCCACCTTGTCTGTATAAACTCGAGGCCAGCCCCATCTCTTCCCCAGCCTAGATCATCACTAGATCACCTAGATCATAAGATGTTTTTCCTGTTAGGGTGTTCAGGCACTGGAATAGATTGCCCAGTGTGGTGACTCACCATCCCTGGAGGTGTTTCAGAGGTGTCTGAATGTGGCAGGTTTAGGGATGAGGATCTGGTTTAGGGTTTAGGGGTTACAGCAATGACAGGTGAATGGTTGGACTTGATTATCTTAGAGGTCTTCTCCAACCTTGATGATTCTATGATCACCATGGTTCCCAGTAGACCTCAATAATGCTATTTCTTTATTTGGCTAGTCCTAGTTCCCAAAACTGTATTAGGGCATTCCCTAACCCCAAAATTCCAGCCCACACTAGCTGACTCCTGGTCTCCTCTGGTTCTCATGTCTCAGTTTTTATTCCTCCCTCCCAGTCCCAGTTACCATTCAAAAGTATCAAACCCTCCCTAATACTCTGTAGTTCTAGTTTCCTGATGAGATCTACTGCATTCCTTTGTTATTCCATCCTTTGACCTTCCTGCTGCAGCTTCTGTGACCATCTGGTTCCAAGGAATGGAGGCACATTTCCTCCCAAGAACACAGAAGGGCCACCACTGTGCCCTTAGCTTCAGTTCCTGGCCAAAGTGTAGCTTACAGAAGCATGTAGCAGCAATTAAGCCTTTCAAAGACAGTGTTGGTTTAATTGCTTTAGTGTTTACTATTTGGCTCAGTGATGTTGAGTTTTCATGAAAAAAAATAATGAACTGCTTCACTGAACTCCCACAAATGTAAGACTTGTCTTTCTAAACATTTATAACTTGGCCAGTCTTGAAGATAGAAAAGCCACATCCCAGATGGCAAATCTTACATTTCTGTTCAAAATGACAAAGGCTCAAAGCAGTCAGGAATAAAAAGGCCACCAGAAATTGTTTTTAATTGCTAGACGTGCTAACATTTTGCTCAAGCCTCATTCTTGGAAACTACTGGAATGACTTTGCTGAACCCTCCCAAAATAATTCTGCTTGAGGCAAGCAATCAACATGACAAATTTCAGCCTGAGCAATTGGATTTTGGCAAGGTTGAGCACGACTGAAAAGGGAGCTTTTAACCAGCAGAGTTCAACAGCTGTTAACTGGCCTTGCCACCAGTCCAGATTGCAATAAGCAAAGCAAGTGCACATAATACAAGCAAAAGAACGTAAAATAAATGAAGTAAAAGTTATAGATAGCTGGAAAATCTTTAAAAGGCATCAAAAACAGAGGGTAAGTACTACTGTGCTGCTGTTTTGAGAGTTGCCAATGATTTCTTGAAGTTTTAACCACAGCAAAGAAATAGAAAATAGTTGAGTCACTTTAAATGATTACATGGAAGACAAAAATTAATCAGTGCCCTCTCTTATACATTGTGTTTGAGGATTTCTCTAGCTACTCATTTAAAACTTGTCTAGAAAACATTTTCCCTTGTGTGAATTTAAGCTCTGACTGGCACTTTTTAAGTTCTGTTTGGATTTACAGACATGTCAGATCGTCAATAAAGCTGATCAGAAACAGCATCTTAGCTGACACACACAGTTGACCACCCTCAGATCATTACTCCAGCCTGTGTTTTCTAATCCATATAGATTCATTTTCCTTCCCCTATTTCTGAGGATTACAAGCCCCATGAGCTTATAAGGTTAGCATCTAGAAGGACTAAAAATTTCATGCATTTCCTCTGCATCAGAAAATACAAGCTGGGTTAGTGCAGGGAAGGACTTCAGTTGGGATTTAAATCCCTCACTGCCACAAGCATTGGCATATGCAGAATGCACAGGATACAACACACCCCAGAACTGGTCCCTGTTGCATTCAAACCCACCTAATTTTAGTCACTGCTTGAATTTTAGATCTGAATGTAAACAGAACCAATTAAATATTTTTTCTTCTCTTTTGCTCAGGAAACCCAATATTTACTCCTTCCTTCCTTCCTTCTTAAGCTAATAGGACAGAGAGAGAGAACAATTAGAAGCTTTCTTGCTTCCAATTCTCCCACTTTAAAGACTGCTTTGTCTCTTTCTTATAGAATCTTTAAGGTTGGAAAAGACCTCCAAGATCAAGTCCAACCTGTGGCCAATCACCACCTTGTCAACTAGACCAGAACACTAAGTGCCAAGTCCAGTTATTTTTTTATCACCTCCAAGGGTGTTGACTCTACCACCTCCCTGGGCAGCACATTCCAATGCCTGACAGCCCTTTCCATGAAGAAATTCTTGCTGATGTCCAACCCAACCAGAACTTTGCCTGGGAAAATAAGAGGAGGGAAAATTAGGCAGTTAGAGGGAGAAGTAGCACTTGACTTGCCTGTGCTGAAGAGATACGGAATTTTCTGGGGGAGGAGAAAGTATGAGGAGTGAGATAGAAACAGTATGAGGGAGACAGTAAGAAAGCAAGACAGAGAAGACCCCGCTCGTGGAAAAGAAATAATGAAAACTTCAGTTTTTATGAAGATAGGAAGAGAGTAAGGAATAACTAACTTGACTTATCATAGCAGCCTGACCTGCCTGGCAGAGAGGACCAGTATCTTGGAATGAGCCCAGGGAATCTCACTGCATCTCATGCTTCATCCCACTCTCATGGACACACTCACTCGTTGCCTGGGAGAACAAAGGGTCGCACTGGCAAGAAAATATCTACCTACACAAGCCAATGACTGGTTAAAAGCTTTGATATAGTGACTGAATGTCTCTTGGCCCTTGCAGAAACCAGCAGAAACCATTGCCAGAGTAGCTATGATGATCTGCACCAAGGACCTGAGCATGTTTGCTGCTGCTTACCTCCATCTGTGCAGCCTCTTCTGACTAGCACAAACCTGAACATTTTTTCTTTGAGCAAAATCTATCAGCCTTTCTCCTGAAACAAGTCACTGGGGGGGGGGGGGGGGAAAATTAACTGCCTGAACTGAAAGTCTACTTTGCTTTTTTGTTGCCCTTTTTTTTTTTTTCCTGGCACGCTTGGTCAAGCTTATCAAGTGTTTTGTCACATCCAGACAGCATCACTTCCAACAAAAGGTATCCTTGACACTAGCAAAGGAGGTTGGCAGCTCTGGGCTGGATCACTCACTGTCTCAGCAGTTATACTGAAATGTTAAGTTGTGATAAATAAAATTCAAGGCCTTTTTGCTGCTAAGCCAGAAACCTCACAAACACACAGGAGAAGAGAAGCAGCTGCTCTCTCTCTCAGCTCAGGTTAATTGAGTGTTTGTTTCTGTTCTGCAAGTTCAATCAAGAAATTCAGCTCCAAATATGCTTATAGTGCTACATAATCCTGCACAGAACTACTTACAGCCACAGAAAATTACTGTGATGCCCTATGAGTTGTGGAGCTTGAAACAAGGGCCAGATTTATGGTAGTTATAAAACCTTTCCATGCCAAGTTTCAAGTAAATTTGGATCTATTTATACTATGGAGAGGAAAACAATAACTTCTTAGCGATCTTGCATAGTACCCACTCCAAAAATAATGGCAGTTGTGGATGAGCTTACATTTAGGTTCATTAACACTTGAAACTTAGAACCAAATTGAGTTGGAATTAAAAGCTCACAAAAACAGATAGATGGGGAGAAACTACAAAGAAGAACAAATATCCTTTGAAGCAGCTTTCTTCACTGATTTTGTGTGTGTGTGTGTGCAGCATCTTCTACAGCAAGAAGAAAAAGAACTAATGAAAGAAAAAAATAAGTATTCTAATTCCAACTCACTCTGGAGCTCAGCCAGTCCACCATGTAATAGCAAAAACACTTAAGTTAGCTGCAGTAATCTTCTTAAGATGGTGAATAGAGACCAAAAACCTACACTAACTCTGCTGCATCTGAGAACAGCCTCTAGATTGTCTTGTTCGCAGGGTTTGCCTGTGGCATGGGAGGAATGGCCAAAACTTACATTTTCTTTTTGATGTTCTTCCATAATGGAATGGCTTTGAGCTGAGAGACCTCCAGAGGACTCCAACTCATGTCTTCAGTCTTTTCCTTTTTATTTCTGTGGGCCCTCATTTAAAAACCATAAATACTTAAACAATAGTTGTGACATTTTTCTCTGGCACAAGGAACAGTTTCAAAGACATCCAACTGCCAGTGCAGACTCCATCCACCAAACCTCCCACACTTGGGCAGAACAGCTCCAAGTCTTGCACCTGGTCCCACTGGGCATATGACACAGGCCAGTCTGGTGGGGAGCTGAGCATACACAGGATTGTTTACGGATCATTAATCTCCAAATTTCTTTCCACCAGAGTCTAGCCAAGCCATTTCTTTCACTTTAATTTGACAGTGAAAGGCATTTAAGCCAAAGGCTTAAGTTTGTCTGAGATGAGACAAAGTGGGGCTGATGGATGGAATGGTGAGTCATGACCGATTGGCAAAGCCTGTGTCTGTGCCCTCTGCTGACAGCATCTATCAGCCTGTGACAAAAAGGTCCAAACCCACACGTCTTCCATTTGTCTTCCTATCTTCTTGACTAAAAGAAGTCAGGAATGTTTTTTTCCCACAGCTTCTCCTAGGCAGCACTACATGTCTTTGTCTCCCTAGAGGCAAACCTCACAAGAGAGTTTAGTTACAAATAGATTTGTTGAAAAGGTCATCAAGAGAATTTTGCTAGTGAAAAATACACCTGTCTGTTATATGAACAAAATCATTAGCTGAGGTCACCATACACACTGTTGTCTAGTAATTAGTCTGCTGACTGCCAGACCAAGAGGTATCTGCTTCAGGACACCAAACAGCCTTGAATCATAGAATCATAGAATGTTATGGAGTTGGAATGGAGCTTAGAGATCATCTAGTCCCAACCCCCTGCTCTGGGCAGGGACACCAGAGCAGGTTGCTCAAGGCTCTATCCAACCTAGCTCTGAACACTGCCAGCTGGCAGCTGCCTCAGCTCTGTCAAGATGCTCTTCCTGATGCTGTTTCTGCACCCTGGTTATGTGAGGGGAGAAGAAGGGGTTTATCTGATCCTCATCTGTGCTGTGTGAACAGACACCTGTATAAGCCAGGATGGAGTAAATGCACTCCCATCACTCCCCAGAATGGAGCCCAAATGTAACTGGAGGTCTGGTGTGCATCCACATCTTCCCTCAGAGGCACCACACCTGATAACCTACATTCAACTCTGAAATCAGTCTAAGGCCAGAACAATAAACACATCTTCAAATTTAATTAATCTCACCCCTCCTCCCCTTCTGTTTAACTGTACCACATCTGCCACATGACAGAGAATCCAGCCCAAATGTTCTCCATAGCTAATTCCTGTTTCCTATCAGAAACTTGGCTCAGAAACTCTCTGCAGTGTCTATAGAGTCTGTAAAACAACTCTTAGGTATGTGACTATCAATATGAGATCTGTAACTTAGATTAGAAACTGCAGAGCTAGGACAGTTACTGTTGGATTAGTACAGACACATCATGAATTCCAAAATCCTGCAATAATGCATTGTGTTTCTGGCTATTAGCCTGGATTTTAATTAGTTTGTGCTAATGAATATATTTGTACATGTCCATTTTTTTATTGGCAGCTTCTAGAGCAGTAGTAAATTGGTCACTGTGGAGTGCCAGTGTTTCACTAAAGCCTAAGGAATAATTAATGCTTTCTCCACCTAGAGTCAACCAGCAGTCTCAGGGGTTTTTAGGTATAAATTAGAATGAAAGATGAGCTACTCAGAATACAGTTAGAGGACTCATTCATCAACTGTGATTAAATAATGCTACTGTGAGACCCTAGAGAAGTGCTGAGAGCTGAGTTCCAGTCTCTGGACTATCCACACCATCTCCCAGGATTTGCCAGAGCACCACTGTGACTCTTGAAATGTCTTTTCCATATCCAGTGCTATCTAATTTCCTTCTTTTCTTGAGATCCTCCTTGGAAAATAAATATTTTTTTCACTCCTTCCTATTCCTAACCCACTGTGGGCTAGGAGAAAAATGAACCAATACCAAGAGTGCTTGGCTAATGCAAATATTTCCAGCAGATCCAGTATCCTAGCTAGCAAAGACCTCAAGCCAGAAGATATTTGGATGTTCTCACATCCAGATTTTCACAGAGAAAATGGCTGTAAGTGCTGGCACGAGGTGGCCAGGATCAGCCAAATCTAAATAAGGATAGAGCTGCTTGAGATGGAATTAAGGAGAAATTAAATGTATAAAACTGCCATCCTGAAAAACTCTGTTGAGCATTCACTTAACTCCAGACAGACACAAGCTCTAGACAAAACTATTTCAGTATTTGTATTATTTATTTTGTTATATTTTATTTTTCTTTTTGCTATTTAGTAATTTTAGTTTTACCCACAAACTCCTCAGCCATGGTAGAGTTGAGTAAATTAGAAGCTGTTTCATCCCTAAATCAGATGAAGATCTATAAACACCAGGCTCACCAGAGAAGCACATTCTCATCATGTCACTAGAAAATACATTTTTCTCTGTTGACAACAAGCAGAGCTTCAGGTCTCTCACACAGAGGAACACCCATAGAGCCAGACAAGAAGAATTTCACTCCTAATCTATAGAGAGGGACAGAGCTGACTATTATTAATAGGAATTATTAACAGCTCCCTCTCAGCATAAGAACCCCAGACACACATGGGCTGTCTTTGGCACAGGTTGCCCATGGATGTGGTGGCTGCCCCAACCCTGGTGGTGTTCCAGGCCAGGCTGGATGAGCCTTGAGCAACCTGATCTAGTGAGGAGGTGTCTCTGCCCAGGGCAGGGGTTGGGACTGGATGATCTGTGAGGTCCATTCCAACCCTTAAATTCTATGATTCTATGATTGAAACACCTTTCTCTGACCTTGTTTGAGCAACCTAATCATTATACATAAGGTCCTGAAATCTGCTCTGAGCACAAGGACTGAAGGTGTTGTGCTGTTTCCTCTTGCACCATCTAATTCCCTTCTTCTGCCTTAACTGCTTTCTTGTCACTAGTTGAGCAAAGGACCAAATTTTCATCATGTCTGTAACACTCCTGCTGTTCTAAATTCTGGTGCCTGCTTACACAAGGGAGCTTGATAACACCAAATTACAAGCTAATTTTGGAGCAGCAAGCTAAGTGCATAAAGACAGCTGTGTGCTACAGATTCAAATCTTAAAAACCTCAAGAAAAAAAATTTAAAAAAAAAAAGATTCATCATTTACTGAATTACTAACAAACAAGGAACTTTTAAGCAGCAAAGTATTTTCATTCCATTTACAAAACCAAGTCTTCTGGAAAAGAAAAATAACAGACCCAAACAAAAGCTTGTAGGGTGAAGGAAGGCAGATAGTGTGTACAGTCAAAAAGAAAAGTGGTGTTTCCACAACAGTAAATCCTGGTAACCACTGTTGTGCATTGATTGTGTTCCCCTTTCATTTGTCACTTCCACTAAATTTAAAAAAACCACATGCTGCTCAGCTATATGCACCTCTTGTAGCCTTTTAATCATCTGTTGTTAGTGTCTGGGAACACAGAGGTAGATCTCCAACTCTCTAAGTCAGTCCAGCTCCATGAACTTCCAATGCAAATACTCCAGTGTCCATGTGCCGTTGATTCTAGTCCTGACACAGCCCCAAACTGAAGCAAAGGCAGATTGATTTCAGAGTTAACTATATGTTTTCTCAGAGTTATTTAGGGACTGGCTTGACCCATGTCCTTCGTTGGGGTTACCACCAGCACCAAAGCAGAACTAAGCAATCCTCCTCCCGAGACTATTGATGACAGCAGGTTTTCCAAGCAGTGCACATCCGTGGAAAGCAGCCAGTGCGTGTCAGCTACGTGCCAGTCATGGCAAAGAAGGCTCCTTCTCCCTGGTGCACAGTCAGGCAGCACACTGATAATTACAGACTGATTTCCAAAAGAAATATGGCACTTGTCAAAGGCATAATTTCACTTCTGTCTTTCCTCATTAACACTTGACGGGAGCTCCAGCATATTTATGAGTCATTGAAAATGCTAAACCCACCAGCAACACTAAAGCTTGATTTAATTTTTTTTTTTACCTAATTTTTTTCTTGATTTCTAATCACTGACTTCTCTTTTTCTAATGACCTGGGCTGAGCTGTACAGACAGTTTCTCAGAAAGGAGCAGAGCTGCTACCACCTCTCAGGTGCTCAAACACCCACTGAATTAGGCAGTTTCTAAGTGCCAGGAGCCCAGTGCTGCAGGAAACTGGATCCAAGTCACACTGACATTGAAAGGACAAAGAAATTGAGAGAAAATCTTACCAAACAGGGGAGTAAGTAGTGATTGTCAGCTAAGGGTGGAAACTAAAGGTCAGAAAGGCCAAACCCAGACAGTAACAGGGCACAGAATCATTAAGGTTACAACACAATATCATAGGATGAAGGGGTTGGAGTGGAGCTTAGAGATCATCTAGTCCCAACTCCCCCTGCCCTGGGCAGGGACACCTCCCACCAGAGCAGGTTGCTCAAGGCTCATCCAACCTGGCTGTGAACACTGCCAGGGTTGGGGCAGCCACAGCCTCTCTGGGCAACCTGGGACAGTGTCTCACCACCCTCACATTAAACAACCTTTTCTTAATACCTAATCTAAATTTCCCCTCTTTCAATTTATCCTCATTACTCTTTGTCCTATCACTGTAGTTTCTAACAAAGAGGTCCCTCTGCAGCTTCCCTGGAGTCCCTTCAGATCCTGGATGGATAACAAGCATTTGGGTGTGTTTGTGGGGGCTACTAGCACCCCCTAAACCAAGAGAACTGTTATTCTTTATTCACTACTGAAGCTAAATTACAAATTGCCATTATTCATGCTGATTTCCTTGGGCTGCTCCTAATCTCAGCACTGCAGCAATGCTGCAGTTCTACTAATTTCTCCCTCCTGCAAAGGAGCAGACTGGGAGCGACCATATCTAAGTATATATAACTCTATAAATGTATTCATGCCTCACATTTTTGGAAATGCAGTTGAATTTCTGGCTGCACTCAGTTTGGGAGCATCCCATGTAAGCAGGCACACAAGGTTCCCAAGCTGTATGCAGGCACTGTGTGCAAAACAAAGATCCCATAAATTAATCAAGTTATTCTTGTAGCAAGCTGGAAAGAAAGAGATGGACCAGGGCAAGAATTGTTATTGTTATCTCTATTTTTAAACCCTTGGAAGACACTCAGTTACTATGGTGGTGAGCACCATATAAGTACCTAGACAGATTCATTTGTAGCAGGAGTGTTAAGTGTGAGGATTTTCCATCTCCAAGGTGCCAGCTAGCTAGGACCTTTTCCTCTACAGGAATTAAAAAACAGGAGATAAACAAAAATATGAAATTATTTCAAAACATAAGTGCTTAAAAAGTGACTTAAAAAAGCTGAAATTGTTCTTCCATGGTTGTGCTGTTCTGCTCTGTTTGTTTTTATTCCCATGGGACTTCTGCATGTAATTTGCTCTCCTGGTACTTTCTCATGAGAGAGGAAACCATTCTTTTCCTCTCCATTGCAGTCCCAGGGAGAAGAAAAAAATCAAACCCTAAACAAGAAGCAAGAAAAAGCTGCGTAATCAACATTAAGCAGCAATATACACACAAACATAATGTCCATAATGATAGATTCTTTGTGTAGCTAGATGGACTTATTTGGTAGTCGTGAGACTAGTTGTAAATGATACACAAAATGAAAACTTGTGGGGATTTCCAAAGACAGGACACAGCCCAGACTCCATGAGCACTGCTGATTGATGAAGCTTTTAATACTATGCTGGTTCTTTTAAAGATGCTTCTGCCTAAACAGTTAAAAATTGAAGCCACTCATGACCAGGCACAGTGCTGCAGTAATGCACAGTATCAAAACTAACTTCAGATAACAGAAGAACAAGAACAGTATCTGCTCTCCTAGAAGTATTTGCTCACTTGGCTCCTCCTGGTGAGCCCACACCTTGAATCCTGTGCTCAGTTCTGGGCCCCTCAGCTCAGGAGGGACATTGAGGTGCCGGAGCAGGTCGAGAGAAGAGCAACGAGGCTGGTGAAGGGACTGGAGCACAAGTGCCATGAGGAGAGGCTGAGGGAGCTGGGGGTGTTCAGCCTGGAGAAGAGGAGGCTCAGGGGAGACCTTCTCACCCTCTGCAACTCCCTGACAGGAGGTTGGAGTCAGGTGGGGGTTGGTCTCTTCTCCCAGGCAACCAGCAGCAGGACAAGAGGGCACAGACTCAAGCTCTGCCAGGGGAGGGTTAGGTTGGCTATTAGGAAGAGATTTTTTACAGAGAGAGTGCTCAGGCATTGGAATGTGCTGCCCAGGGAGGTGGTGGATTCCCCATCCCTGGAGGTTTTCAAGCTGAGACTGGATGTGGCACTTAGTGCCATGGTCTAGTGACCACGGTAGGGTTGGACTTGATCTTGGAGGTCTTTTCCAACCTGGTTGATTCTATGATTCTATTACTTCTGTTTAGATCAGGTACATTGATTAAAGTGCACCTGCGGATCCTCTCTGTGAAACCCAATGGTCACTGTGTGTGTACAGACGCATGGGGGTAGGTGGAATTTCAGCAGAGGTGTCTATGTTATCTCAAACACATAAAAATTACTGCTTAAAAAGTTTTTGTTGCCAGATAAACATCAGAAGTTGTTGATTAGAAAATTTTTGTGAACAATACTTCATTGCCATTCATTGCCCCAAATAATTAAGCACACAGTCTTCCTCCAGAGAGGACTTATGCTTATCCCTGGCCTCCAGAAATGGAAATTCACCTAGGAAAGGAAATGAAGTTCATGTATAATTCCCCTTTCTTCCTTTCAGCATCCTCTCTAGGGAAGATCTGTGAACAATCCAAGAGCCTTGTTATTAAAAGCTCAATCTGTCTTCAGCTGAGACATGCTGGCTGCCTGGAGCAATGGACAGGCTCCCTGATAAACACACCAGGCTGGGCAAAGGCAGAGACACAGGCCAGGAGAGGACCTGAGACATATTTGGTTTGGTTCTGAGTAAACTTATGTTTAGCTGTCCTCAGGCAAGTGCCTACAATGAAACTCAGCAGATAAGGTTTCCTGCAGTGTTTTTGCCATGCATAGCTATGCCCTGAGATGGGATTTGCCTAGAACTGCTCACTTTGAATTTTTCTCCTGACTCTCATCTGAAACAGCTACAGATCATGGTGTTGAGTTCTCACAGGATTTTTACACCTTGCTCAGTCTGAGTGATCGGTACATGACCCAATACAACTTATGTAACTGAGGGTTCAAACACTTTTGTGTTTAGGCTTTGCGAAGGTGTTATGTTATTTGGGGGTTGCATATACGTCTGGGAATGTTGCTGAGACATAGACTTTCTAATTTAAGAGATGGGGGATGAGGTACAACAAATCATTCTCATCTCACTTCCCAAATCTCTACTCGTACCAGATAGATTGGACAAGATTGGACAGAATTGGGCTCTGGATAGAGAAAGAAGAGAGACTTCATTACTGACAGACCTCATACTCCTTGAAGCACCATTTTCAAGGGATGAGAGATTTGATCAGAACACCATAGTGAAAAGAGACAAGACAAGGTAATTTTCCTCCCAAGCCTCAACCTAATACCCAGGAAAACTCAGTATTAATTAGCTCCCCATTCAAACTTCTGATTAGTGCTTTAGGGGTGAAATATCAGAGAGAAGCAGCCTGAAAGGGTTGGAGTTTTTTTACATTGATTCAGCAGATGCTTGCAAAACCTAGTTCATCTTCTGCAACACAAGCAATGTTTTGTGGGAAAGACAAAATGCACAGGCAGCTCAGGCACTGTCCCTTCCTGTGTCTAAAGAACATGACCTCTAGACCTGGGAAGATACAGCAAACCATGTTCCATGAGATCCTTTGAATATTTATACAAATTGCCCTCATGTGTTCCCTCCCTTTTCAAAATCATTTTTCCACAAGGAAGTTTATTTGTAGGGCAGTTCCCGAAAACAGCACATTTCTTTTACATAGTCATTGGAGAATATTAGTGGAAAATTAATTTCAAGTTCTTAAAGAGATATTTATATTAGACCACACTACAATAATGATCCTGGCCTCTAGCCAGGAATTGAAGCTCTATTAAGCAAAACACTCTACATAAATAACTAGGAAGATGATTATTCACTCTGTCGGACCTGGCAAGATGTTTTTATTCCTGAGTGCAGTGTGCACAAAGTGCAGAATTTCCCAAATTCCTTCGGTAGAGGAAGAAGGTAAATTGACTGTTGATAACACTGCAAGATGCATAACCCTCTGCCAGGAAAGCTTACTAGAGAGATATCTCTATTCTCCCACACAGGATTGTTTTACAATTATTTACCTTTACATTTAATAATTTTAAGAAGCATTTGGATTGAAGTGCACTTAGATTACTCCACTATGGATAAAAAATAGAGGAATTTACTTTATTAATACTCTACTGTATCTTTATCCTGATGTAAAGGCATCCACTGGAGAGGATGAAATCACACAGTCACAGAATGATTAAGGTTGGAAAAGACCTCTGAGATCATTAAGCCTAACCTATGACCTAACACCACCTTGTCAACTAGACCAGAGCACTAAGTGTCACGTCCAGTCTTGTATTAAACACCTCCAGGGATGGTGACTCCACCACCTCCCTGGGCAACCAGTTCCAAACTCTAAATGCAGAGTATTTATCCATGTACAGTTTTCTGAACACCCCAAAGCTCATACACTGACAAGTGCTTGGGAATGAGTAGAAACTGAAAAAGGTTTCAACTCTTCAGCACAACTGACCATCTCACCATGACTGTGTAGGTCTAATCCACCATCACATCTAAGTTCATGCACAACCTCTTCACTGTCATTTCACTCAGAGCCAGGAAGTTATAGAATTCACCACATGAAAACACGTATTTTGTTATTCTAAATATTCATATTACTGAATGATAAATCTGATATTCCAAGAAAATTATTAACAAATCCCAATTAATAATCACATGCTCTATGTACTTTCAGAAGAAAGAACGAGATCTATTAATAGGAAAAAGAGTGATTCTAAATTTGAAGACAGAAATAATTGGTTCTGATGCAATTGTTTCCCTGGCAGTAGTGTTAAGCTATTAAAGAGTAGATTGTATGACAGCAGCTTGCAAATTACATTGCAAAAAAAAAATAAAAAAGAACACAGGGCAATGTGAAACAGAATAAGAAGTGACAAGTGTTAACCTACAAAGGAACTTTGTGACATTGCCAAGGTAGTAAGAATAGTAAGGCAGGAACATTCTGTTTTCATTTAGGATGCATCTGCAAACATGATGGGACAGATTAATCAAACCAGGTAAGCAAGAAGGAAATTACAGCTTCTTATCCCACACTGAGGTGCATAGGAATAGTACTGCTGTCTTCCCTTTGGATTTGCTACCACAGAGAACAGCATTATAGAATACAGTTTACACGTTAAGTTTGCTACACAAATAAGTATGCCTTGGGTTTCAGGTAGACTGAGGTCCTTCAAGACCCAGTGAGGTTATGGCAGCTACAGTTACATGCTTCTCTATACATAGTAGTCCTGCTAATTACTAGGGTGGTCCTTTGACTAGCTTTCACCCAAGAAAACTAGTTTAAGTAATTTGCTCCAAATAATACTATTGCTCTTCCTACTCAACTGAATGAAATTACATACACTTCTCAGACAACAGGACAGTCTCTTTTGGATGGAAAAGCTATTCAGCATTATACAGTGCCCAGTGATGCCACCAGAAGCTCTTCCATTGACTTCATCAATGAGAGAACTTTGCAATGCAATAGTTACTCTTCTTGAGGGAGACATGAATCACCATCTGACTTTGATCATAACCTGTAAAAGGACAAACTACAAAACTTGTTTAAAGGGTACGATGCATTAGGAAGAGCATTGCCAGCAAGTCAGGGAGGTGATCCTGTCCTTCTACTCAGCCTGGTGAGGCACACCTGGAGTATTGTGTCCAGCTCTGGGCTCCTCAGTACAAGACAGACATGGAGCTCCTGGAGCAGGTCCAGGGAAGGGCAGCAAAGATGATTAAAGGACTGGACCATCTCTGTTGTGAAGAAAGGCTGAGGGACTTGGGCCTGCTCAGCCTCAAGAAGAGATGACTGAGAGGGACGTCATCAATGTCTCTATATTATCTGAAGGGAGGTGTCAGAGGATGGATCAGGTTCTGCTCCATAGTGCCCAGCAACAGGACAAGAGGCTACAGGCAGAAACTGATGCATGGGAAGTTCCACATAAACATGAGGAAGAACTTCTTTCCTGTGCAGTGACCACACACTGCACTGGAACACCCAGAGAAGCTGTGGACTCTCTCTCACTGGAGACATTCCAGAACCATCTGGACACAACCCTGAGCCATGTGCTCTGGGCTGGCCCTGCTTGAGTAGGGAGGTGGGACCAGATGACCCACTGTGTTCCCCACTAACCTTCCCCATGAATGCAGCAGTGCCAGTGAGCAGACATTGGGACTGAGCATGCATTTCATGTGTGATAAAATCTTCCTCTGCAAGGAAGGACAACTAAGAGCTACCCCTGCTGCTGTAACTACAGTTAAGGATATAATGTTGCTGTCTAATGAAGGTCAAACAAGAACTGCATCTGTGTCTACCAAAACCATCACTACTATAAAAGGAATCTTCAGAGACTCAATATCCCAGTGATAGCAAGGCCGTAAGTGTCTTCAAAGAGGGAGAATGCTGATTGCCATGGCCATTAGCTCTTTCTTTAGTTTCAAGCTGGCCTAGAGGGAGGTCCAAAATTCATTTCCTACAACAATACACAAAACTTGACCCATAGCAGTGTCTCACTGTGGGAACCAGAAACTCTGAGAACCGCCAAGCATCTTTATTTTTTGTTTGAGCTAGTTTTCAGCTGCTTTTCCTGATCTGTAAACAAGAGCAAGGACAGCAACCAAACTAGATTGCTTTTGCAAACATTGTCATAGCATGACTTCTTTTTTCTTTCTTTTTTGACAAGATGAAAGGGCTTTTCTGTTTCTCCACCTTCCCCCCTTCTAACAAGAAGGAAACAAGGGGGAAAATTTCCTCTTGACAGGGAAACAAACACTTAAAGAAGAGGCTAATAACATTTCAGATATGGACATATTGCAGACATTTGGCCAAAAAACATGTAACAGAGGATTTATGTGGGATATGTAAGTATACAGCACACCCCAATTTTCAGTGGAATAAATCATGTCTGCTTGAGTTCTAACTACACTAGAGCTAATAAGGACAAAGAGCTATACATTTCTGCTTCTTTGATTTAGAATTCAATCTCAGGTTCAAAGTTCTGATTCTGCTTTATTTTTATGCAAGCATGTAGGTTGAGAAGATCAGAGGACTCTGTTCCATCTCCCCTGCTGCTCCTGTGTTTTATGTAGGTGACAGCTTTTCTGTTATAATTTCATTACAAAAAATAATTGGTGTCGCTTTGCCTAAGATTGACTGTGCATCTCTGTGTTTATATCATCCATAAAATTATGCTACCACTAGAATCATATATATCTGTGAATTAATGGCATGGCTCTTTCTCACTCAAAATCCACGTCGAGGAAATAAGAATTTGCTTTTAAAAAGGCTGCAGGGTCAGTAAATCTAAGCTAAATTTGACAACGGGATAATTTTATTAGGGGAGAAAATTTTATTTGGGAAGAAATTCAAGGCAAATGAGCTCAGTTCATAATGTGCCCAAACAGTAAAGGCACAAACATGCTTCCCATGCTGCCCGAATGGCTGACATAATTTTGCTTCCTTTCCTTTCCTGTTAACTTGAGAATGCAAATTGCTTTGCTGTCAGGGTACATTTGTTCCCACTAATTCAAACACTATAACAAGCCAAAATATTTATTTCCTTTTTTTTTTTCCTCTCTCCAATTTGTGTTTTATCATACTGGGAACATCATCCACGGATTTCATTTACTGTAGCATTATGCAAACAGCCCTTATGGGAAAGTCACCTCTCTGTAATAGGAAAACCATACATAAAGAAGGCTCTTAATGCTTTAGGATGTGTTGCCTCAAAGGACCCCAAAATTCTAATCAGACCAACACGTAAAGGCCAAAATGCATATCCAAAATAGCTGCTCAAATAACCCATCTTGGAAAACTCTTAGCTTTTCAGAAAAGAGACCCAGATTCTTCTTGCTTTTCAGTAGATGGGATGGATACCAGAACACATCTTTTTAATTAGAACTGGATGAGCAAACAGAAGCAAATAGCATATTTGTATAGTTCAATCCTGGTTCTGTTCATAAATATCTTCAAACTGATGCTGCCTCACATTCAGCTGGTTATCTAATAAAACTGATCAAACTGTTTTCCTTTGAAAGATGTTCCTGATGGTAACTGGGTTCTAGTCAATTGATCATTTGTGTGTAAAGCATTTCTGCTCCTATAAGAAATAAAATGAGAGTCCAGCTAAAAAATACAATTACTGTTTTCCCTGAAAATTCAGTTTGACTTTCTTCAGTCAACATTTTCCAATTAGAACTGTTTGTGCCACTTAAGAGGCTAAAATTGGCTTCTGCCAACTCCTTTGTTAAAGTCTGAAGAACCCCAATGACTCACCCCTTAGAGCAGTGGATATGAGTCCAGATTCACTCATGTCAAGTGCTGAAGTTCAGAGCCTATTTGCCATCTGGTCCTTCCATGTGAGCTGCTGTATCCATAGCCTATCTCTAGCAACACTTAAATGAGCTCTACACAAGTGCCTTCTAACTTTGGTATCTTAGTTATGGGCCTAAAATTAGGTGGGATGAATCAGACCATAGAAACTATGTTTATGAGCAAGTCCTTTGTAACTACTTTACTTCTCTTCACCTTCCTTATTCATGTAGCAGCTGCTCATAACACTTAACCTCATTTCTTGGTGTCCTTCTCACACATACCTAGTCTAGTTTTAGCCTCATTTGTATCTGCTCTGGCTTTTATGGAGTCCTTTGGTTTACCACAGTACACACTCAGAATCAAGTCTCTACTTTAGTAAAGGATTTAAACAGACAAATATAAAGAAAACAAACCTGCTGAAGCCCTTCCAGTTTTTAAAATGCAGTCAAAGATAAGAAACCAAAGCCTTTGCTACCTGACATTTATCATTACAGTAAAAAATATTATGGCTCAATATTATCCATCAAGAAATAAAGTCTACTCTTACCATTCTCACCAGATGTCTTGTCTTTTCCATTTGTAGCTCCGGTTCCTTGTCTCTGTTAGAGGGAAAAAAACCCCATAATGAGTGGTTAGGACAAACTTGAACATGCATTTTCCCTTTAGATTTAAGAACAATTACAGCCTGATTCTTCCTCAATACATTGGGTAGACATTCACCCTCATGCAGCATTGTTTTGACACACTGCCAGTCAGAACAGGAATGCTTAGTACCATCCAAAGGTGGCACTCAATGATCTTGGAGACCTTTTCCAACCTAAAGACTCTGTGGTTTAGGTACAGCTGTAGCACTAGGTGTGCCCCTGGATATGATTATCACACATTAGGGATGGGATATGTGTAAGCAAGTTTCCAGTAGTGCAAGGGTATGAGTTACAGTACAACATCTCATCTCTTCAGCTCCCTGTGGTGCCTCCCTGTCCATGACTCAGGAGGACTACAAGGACATCATGAGAAATTCAGAAGGACCAAAGCCCAGCTAGAAGTTCATTTGGGTCAGTGCCATAAAAGACAATAAAAATGTTCCTATAAATATGTTGGCAACAAAAGGAGGGCTAAGGAGAATCTCCATCCTGGCCTGACTTTGGCTAGAAGATCCATCTTCCTGCTTTGGGCACAAGTGAAGATGGAACTTCCCACTTCAATTCACTCTGTCCAAGGAATAGCCTCCTGACTTCCCATGATACAAGATGATTTAAGTCACTCTGCTAAGTAACAGGTGGCAAACACCAGTGCAGTCCAAATATTCACACTGGTAGGGCTGTACTAGTGCTGTTACACTACTAGGGAACTTCCTAGCTTAGGAATGGTCACTCTGTGAACATTATTCTGCATCCCCCAGTGAAAGCATCTCACAGGTGGAATTAAGGTACTTAAGCAAGTATGGCAAAACTTACATTTCTTATGTAAAATTATTCATACTTGAGTGTGGGACTGAAATAGACTAAGGAAATCATCCTCTAGGGTTGTACACGTGAAAATCTAGGAGTATTAAACTGAGTGAATAAATCCAGCTGCATTCAGCCGTCAGAGGCAGCACATCCTCATGCATCAGCAAACTTAACAGCTACAGCAGCACTGCAAAACCAAAGGGTTTGTACCAAGATATGGACAGTCACGTTGATTCTCTTATGAAAATTCATACAGGCTTACTTAGCTGAAGGTATTTGCTCTGGAATATCAGGTTAAAGCCTTCTCTGCTGCTCTGCTTTCTGTCCTTCATCTTTCACAGCAGTGATATTTTCAGGGTATCCTTTGTATATAGAGGTAATCACAATGTAAATACAAAACCTTCATGTGTGCTCTTAGCTCTGACACAGAAGGAGGAAGGTAAGTTCTTGGCAACCCTCAGGAGAACACAAAGGGGCTGCATATGGTCTGTGGTGTATACACGTGCCAGTCTGGGCTATCTCTGTTCTACTGGCTCTGCCTCATCTCTCCCTGTGTGCAATGAGACACAGCAGCCCCAGAGAAAACAACTGTGAGGCTATAACCACAGCTCCAGTCTCGCCACACAATGGAAACACATTTTGTTTCTCTCTGGAGCCTCAGAGCAAAAAAAGGAGAGAAAACTTGGCCAATAGTATCAAAGAATAGGATTCCAAAGGAATAAACATCCTTGACAAAAACATAAGTTACCAACAGCCAGAAATCAATAAATCCACCCAACAATTAGTTTTGCTAAAAGTATTAGGCTTTATGCCTTTATTTAAAGTCTGGTTCATATTTCCATATTTCAATTCCAATCAACATTTTAAGCTAGATTTTACTGTTAATTTACTAGGACCTCCCTAAAAAACTGGATTTTTCCTATCAATGCAAAGGTGATTGTATTGCTTTTTCCTCCACTGTATATTTTGAAATGCTTTTTCAAGCTGTATTATTTCCTGAGCATTTCAGGCTGTGCTACTTAGGTTTTATGAAAGCTTCTCTTTCCTCCCTAGGCTATACCTGTCAGGTTCAGTCTGCTATTGATGGAGTGCTGGAATATGGATTCACACATTTATTCATGTCTCAAGATTTCCCCTCAGGGAGAGAAGAATGTTGGCAAAGAAAATGAATAAAAACTTGGCTTTGGTAAATGAAGGTTTTTCTATTCATGAGGTCATGAATTTTTTCTTTAAGTCTGAAATCAGCTGAAGCATTCCACAGTCATTCATATGATTAGTGACCACCAGACTTCAACAGAATGAAGCCTGAAAGTCTGCCAAACCAGCATCTGAGAGCTTTTCCTTTAGTTAGATATGTATTTTGATCTATAAGCACTGTGCTCTCTTCCAAGTGAGTGCAATAGATTTGAAAGTGAGAATCAGTTTCTCATTAGAAGGCACTGAAACTTAGGAAAAAGCCAAATACAATGGGATCACCTGCCTGCAAAGCCTTCAGCTTTTTATTTCAGTACATTCAGTGGACCTACTTTTTTTAAACATTTTCAAGATGTTGGTATTATTAGCAGCTGGAGGTTCTTGCTTCTTTCATCACCTTTCATGATGCCACTGCAGGCTGCAGAGCACAGCTGAGCTTTTAGAATGTGCTTCAGAGCACCAGAGGACTGAACACAAGGAGGGACACATTGGGGTATTTTCAAGAAGCGATGGATGAAAGTCCTCCAAAAGCTGGTGTAACACATATTGTCCTCAGATGCAACAGATCAAATTTGAAGGGATGGAGCACCTCTACCTATGAAGAAAGGCTGAGAGAATTGGGATTGTTCAGCCTGGAAAAGAGAAAGCTTTGGGGTGACCTAATTGCAGCCTTCCAGTACCTGAAGGGAGTCTACAAGACAGCCAAAGAGAGACTATTTGCAAGAGCCTGGAGTGACAGGACAAGGGGGAATGGCTTCAAACTGAGAGCAGGGTTAGATTAGGTACTAGGAAGAAATTCCTCCCTGTGAGGTGCTGAGGCACTGGCACAGGTTGCCCAGAGCAGCTGTGGCTGCGCCCTCCCTGGTTGGATGAAGCTCTGAGCAACCTGGTTTAGTGGAAGGTGTCCCTGTCCATGGCAGCGTGTTGGAACTAGATGGTCATTATTATCCCTTCCAACCCAAATGATTCTGTGATTCTATGAAATACAAGAAAAACAATATTGATTTCTGGGGTTTGTTTTTAAACAGAAAAATCCCCATGCCTGCCCATGGAGGTTGTGGATTCACCATCCCTGGAGGTTTTCAAGCTGAGACTGAATGTGGCACTTAGTGCCATGGTCTAGTGACCACGGTAGGGTTGGACTTGATGATCTTTGAGGTCTCTTCCAACCAGGTTGATTCTATGATTCTATGATCTATGTTTTAAAAGATAAAAAGCAGCCTAACACTTTCACAGAATCACACAGAATAGGTAAGGTTAGAAGGGTCCAACCTCCCTGCTCAAGCAGGGCCAGTCCAGAGCACATGGCTCAGGGTTGTGTCCAGATGGAATATCTCCAATGAGGAGACTCCACACCCTCTCTGGGCAATTTGTTCCAGTGTGTGGTCACCCACACAGGGAAGAAGTTCTTCCTCATGTTCATGTGGAACTTCATGTGTATCAGCTCCTTCCCATTGTCTCTTGGCCAATTCCTTGGCACCACCAAGCAGAGCTTGATCTGACACATCCCTTCAGATACTTAAGAAACATCAATGAGGTCCCACTCAGTTGTCTCTTCTTAAGGCTGAACAGCCCAAACTCCCTCTGCCTCTGCTTGTGAGAGACAATTTCCACTCCCTATAACTTGCAGCCAGCTCCATCATTCAGGAGATTGCTTCTAAACCTCCCCAGCATTTTCCAAGTCAAGCACAAGGACAGAAACTTTGAATCAACTTTCCACTAGGCATCAAAGAAACATCAGAGCTAAAATGAACATGAGTGCAAACCCTGAACGATTATACAGTAAAACAGGATAAACAGTTTTGTTGCTATGTTGCGTAGGAGGAAACATAGTTTATGACTGCTTGGGGCTATATTAATTTTTAACTCGGTGGTTTTACAGAACACCAAAGACACATCATTAAAAATGTCTCCAAAATCAAAGTTACTCCCAATTTGTCAGGAGAGGAAGGAAAAAAGATAACTGCCATATGCTCAAATCCCAGTAAGAAAGGAACAGGTTTACTTTCTGGTTAAATTCTCAGAGCTATACAATATAGCTAGTTAATGTGGTATGAAAAAATGTACTAAATTAGTCCCCTAGGCATACAAACTAAGGTCAAAAGTGAATTTGCAGCCAGGAGGACATTTCAAGAAGAATGTTAAATTACTGCAGCAGCTTTTCTACTCATTCTTCTAGCCCCTCCTGCACCCCCGAGCCAAATTTTTGCCTTTAATCTTACATTCTGTTCTTGTCTTGAAATAGCCTGACCTTTTCAGTTATGCTTTTAATTAGCATCTCAGTGTTAGGGATTGCAGCCAGGTGTCAGTTACAGAATTTTTGGGGGGCAGAAGGGTTGTTTGCTTTTTGATTAGCCACAGAAAGCCCAAGATCAGGGACATGAAACTGCCAGAAAGTTCTGACAAATGGGCCCTTACAGGAACAACATCATCCTCCTGCTTCATCTCAGTGCAAGGCCAACAAGGTACAGAGGGCTGTAACCCAGTAAAGCAGTGGCTGCAGATGTTCCAAAGTATGTGTTACTACATCAAAGAATGAAAAAGCATCCAAGAGTGGAATTAAGAGAATAGAAACAGTGGAAAGATCTTGTAAAGTGGGGAGCAGAAGGAGTCAGTGTAGACTTTACTCAGGACATGAACACTTTAACAGGTCAAAAGAGGTGATTCTTCCCCTCTGCTCTTGTGAGACCCCACCTGGAATGCTGCACACAGTTCTGGTGTCCTCAGCATCAGAAGGACATGGAACTGCTGGAGCAAGTCCAGAGGAGGCCACGAAGCTGCTAAGAGCACTGGAGCATCTCCCCTATGAGGACAGGCTGAGGGAGTTGGGGCTGTTCAGCCTGGAGAAGAGTAGATGATCTGTAAGGTCCATTCCAACCCTTAAATTCAATAATTCTATGATTATGAAATGTTATTAGGTCATTCTGAACTCACTGGCAAGAGGAACAGCTGTGATGTCTGTGCATATCCTAAGCTTTTCTTAAGCCAATTGTTTTGCTACCAAACCCATCCCTAACGTGTGACAGAAGGAAATACATGTTGGTACTATGCAACACAAAACTGGCTGTGGGTCAGCCAGCTGTGTGCCAAGCAAGTCTTCACTCTGCACTACCATCCCTCCTCCACACAAAGTTTTCTCTGTAAGAAACATAAATCAAATCCAACTAAATTATTTCACAGGAACCTTTTATTTTTTTATAGCCTTCTGCTTTAATTAAAGAATTCAGCTATTTCAGCCTTCAAGTGAAAAAAAAGGACTGAAAAATACATCTTACAGATTTACGAAGTTTATGACCTTTCTGCAAATAAAAATGTCACTGTAAATATCTGCTTAAGGACTTTCCATGTCTTCCAAGTATGGAAAACTTTCTAGTCAGCAAGCAGAATGATGAGGAGATACAGCAATTTCTACCTACTGATTTTCAGGAGTAAATAACTAGAATCATAGGATGATTGGGTTTGGAAGGGACCATAAAATCCTCAAGTTCGAACTCCTGCCATGGGCAGGGACACCTTCCACTAGACCAGGTTGCTCCAAGTCCCATCCAACTTCCTGTACAATTTCTTGAATTCAATTAGGGTTGTCAGAAATAATATAAGAAGCAAAGTTCTTACAAACTGATCTTTACTGCTATTGGTTGATCTTTGAAGATACTGAGAGTTTCAGGCTACTGAAGTAAGCCTCAGCTGAAGTTCATTAGGCTAGGGGGAGATCCCAAAGCACATTTATTACCTAACCATTACTGCCTGAAGGATCGTGGTATGTTTTTTAGACTCCCCTAGGTGGAATTTTGAGGATATTCCATTAGCATGCACACTTCTTACAAACTAAGGAAAGAATTAGAGAAATCTGGACTAGAAACATGTAAGAGAAGACTGGAGTCACCAACCTTCTTGTTTTCTGGTGGTGTCACCAACCTTCTGGTTTTCTGGTGGTGTCACCATCCCTAGAACTGTTTGAGAGGTGTCTGCACATGGTGCTGAAAGATATGGTTCAGGGATTGCAGCAGAGTGACAGGTTAACGGTTGGATTTGATGATCTTAAAGGTATCCTCCAACCTTGATGATTCTATGACTTGAAGACTATCAAATGTGGGACCCACCCATTTCACAAAGTCTCCTTGTCAATAGACCTTCTGTCCAGGCATATTGTATTCATCTCTCCGGGTTCTAAGAATCCAGAGTTTTCATAGAATCATTAAGGTTGGAAAACATCTCCAAGATCATCAAAAGTCCAACCTGTGACTGATCACCACCTTGTCAACTAGACCAGAGCACCAAGTGCCACATCCAGGCATTTCTTGAACACCTCCAGGGGTGTTGACTCCACCACCATCCTGGGCAGCCCCTTCCAATGCTTGACAACTTATTCCTGATGTCCAACCTGAACCTCCCCTGATGCAGCTTGAGGCTATGCCCTCTCATTCTGTCACTAGTTGCTTGGAAGAAAAGACCAACCCCCACCTTGCCACAACCTCCTTTCAGGTAGTTGTAGAGAGCAGTAAGGTCTCCCCTGGGTCTTCTTTTCTCTAGGCTGAGTCCTCTCAGCTCCCTCAGTTGCTCCTCACATCACTTACGCTCTAGACCCTTCCCCAGCTCCACTGTCCATCCTTTTTGACACCAGGTATAAATTTGCTATTCAAAACACAAAAAAAATTAATATATTCACTTTCACATGAGGTGGGCATTGAGGGAAAGATCAGCTTTGCTGGTGGATCGATACACTATGCACACAAATCCCTGGAAAATAATTATGTGATGAGATGATATCCTGAGCCGACTGAAACCAATGGGAATTTTGCAATTGCTTTTCCTTCACACTCTAGTGAAGAACACAAGCTGTAGGTCAGAAACTAAGGGAAGATCCAAAATTTAAGTAGAGGCAAGAACCAAGCAGCTACGGCCTGGGATGAGTGGATATATCCTCTGGAGGGATTTAAATATGATTAATTAGGTTAAACTCTTCTTTACAGGAGATTTGTGTTTCACTCATTTGACAACCTCTTATCTCAGGTATTCACTTCAAACTACAGCACTCAGCATTTCACACAATTCAGTGTGAAAAACATTACTCTCAACCACAACACAGTAAATAATACAGTTTAAAAAAGGACAAAATGTGTTACCATGTTTAAGATGAAAAGTTAAGTGCAAGAAAAATGATGTCGCTGTGAGAGAATTCTGTTTGCTGAAGCTACAAGGGACACATGGCCTCTAAGTAACGGGCATGGAATTTTAGCATCACTGTATTTTGGGGGAATTATATATCAGAAAGCATGAAAGTGAACAGCTGGGAGAGATAAAATGCACTGCTGGAGCTCCACACACAAATTCTGCCATTTCACTCTTTCTCTCCTAATTATGTGCTCTCAAAACTGGTCTGCAGCACAGACAGATGGCAAATCCCCAACCAACTTTGTGACGTGCAGGTTCATTGACATCAGTCACAGTCACCTAAAAAACATCTGTAGACAGAACTGAAGAATCCCAAAGAGAAGCTTGACTATAGCAATGAAAATTGCATGAGAAGCTATACAAATAAACCTTTCTCCCTTGTCTACTTGTGCCTCTTTTACAAGTTCCTCCCCTCTTGTGCCACGTTTTTATAGAGGTGGTACTGAATATTTATGAGATGGAAGTGTCCTTCAAAGCCCACACTTAAGGTAATTGCACCAGGTACAGAACAGCTAGCCAAGATTTTGTCTGAACAATGGGTAAAGCTGATCATGTGTCTCTTACTTCTGTCTTACACATCATTGTAAGGAATCCCAGACCACATTTTCTTGGCACCTGATAGAAAGGAAAAATATTTATCAACTTATACTTCAGTACTTCTTCTCACCTATGTATCACCTTGTCTCTGCATGCTCCTTTGCACCAAGGGAGTTTTCTACTGGCAATTTTCTGGCTGCCTTGTGTTGCCAGGGCAGCATAATATTGTCAGAGCAAGAACACCAGAATCCATCTTTCAATATTAGCTGTCAAAGCTAAATGATCCCTGGCACTCTGACAATCTCTATCATTATCTTCATGGGTCAAGCAGTGTTCTACTTGACTAGCTCTTGATTGCTCCTAATTTTATTAAAGCTCTCCTATAGGTATTTTAATAAATTAAAACTACACAGGTGGGCTGAGATGAACTGATGGGATTCAAACTGCAGTGGCTAAATGTTGGCACAGTGACTGTGGTTTTCTGTGGCTTTTTTAGCCACTGTAGGCACATGGTTATGCACATTGTCATCCCAGAAAACACAGTAATATTTGACAGACATTAACAAGTCTGTGATAACCACAGATGGTTTTGTTTGCAGTGTGGCCACTGCCCATGTAAACCACACGTTTTTATTTACATGTCTATGCAAAATGCACACAGAGTGCCTTAATCACAGGGTTACTCACAGACTTAGGGCATTTGCCTCAATTTAAGAGGTGGGATTTGTTCACTTTTGTCCAGACAGAGCTTTTAGGTTGAGTCCTCAGAGCAGGCACTTCTGAGCGTACATGGAGCACAGAGGTTTGGCACACATAGAATCATAGAATGGTTTGGGTTGGAAGGGACCTTAAACATCATCTAGTTCTAACCCCCTGGCATGGGCAGGGACCCCTCCCTCCAGCCCAGGCTGCTCCAAGCCCCATCCAGCCTGGCCTGGAACACTCCCAGGGATGGAGCAGCCACAGCTGCTCTGGGCAACCTGTGCCAGTGTCTCAGCACCCCATAGGGAGGAATTTCTTCCTAATATCCAATCTAACCCTACCCTCCATTAGCTTAAGGCCATTACACCTTGTCCTATCCCTCCACGCCCTTGTGAATAGTCTCCATCTTTCCTGTAGCTCCTTCAAGTACTGAAGGCCACAATTAGGTCAGCCCAAAGCTTCTCTTCTCCAGGCTGAACAATCCCAATTCTCTCAGCCTTTCCTCCCAGCAGAGCTGCTCCATCCCCCTAACCATCTTGATGTTCTCCTCTGGACTTGCTCCACCAGGTCCATGTCCTTCCTGCAATGGGGACCCTAGAGCTGGATGCAGCTTCCAGGATAAATGAGGACTCATCTGATGAAAACAGGCAGAGAGAATCGCTGTCTGGGATACAGGAACCTACTTACAGTGCTGTTTTTAAGTATTCTAATAGCACAGAAAAGAACTTTCACTGTGCCCCACTTTTGCCAGTGCTGTAATTTCTAAATCAGCACAGCGAGAACCTGCTGATTTTGTATTCAGATTCCATATAATGTTCTAACCAGAATATTTACACCAACACCAAATGTAATCAACGTAATTAGCACAAACAGTAGCTTGCTTAATATTTAGGTTATTAGCATATTTTGAATTAAAACATTATTAAGCAGATATTTCTCCAAACACATTGTAATCACAAATTTTTTTTCTGAGGCAGGGATTAATGGAATCTTTGAAGTTAATTTTGAAAGCAGCTGCAAGAATGTATTTCCCAAATCCTGTTAATTGCCATGCAAGCCTTGAGAAGTAATCCCCCTTTTTTTTTTTCCTGCAGGAAATGGAGGTTTTGATCCAGCAAGGCTTATTTACAGGGGGAACTCATACATGGACAAATAGTTGTCTTCAATTCAGCAGAGCTATGTGCATGAGTGGAGTTGGAACCTCAGTGTGGTACTGTGGAATTTCTCTAGACTGTGTGTTAGCTTTTGTTTAGCAAAGGGCAAAGAGGGTAAAATCAACTACAGAACAAGCCACTTGCCAAAAATTACCTCACTTCTCCTCTGTACATGGGTGATACAACCCCTATCCTAATTACACTGATGTTTCCGCTTTATCCATTTCCAAGGTGACCCAAGAGGAATATGTCAATTACATAAAAATTGATTAAGCTAGATGGTATAAATGTAAAGTGACTGAGGTTCTTAAGGTGATCTCTCCCTTTTTTCTCCTAGTATTTCTTATCTATTGGTAGCATCAGACCTGGCATTACAGACCCAGAAAGGGCATTTTGGGGGCAGGAAACCTGCCTTAAAAACTCCTACTTCCCATTCCAGCCACACCTTCCCATCCCCAAAGCCTGGTTTCTTTGGAAACAATTGTTTGCAAGGTCACACAGGAAATAGGTGCACTAGAATTATTCAAGTTAAAAATAACCCTCCAGCAGAGCTGTGTTGAAAACAATCATTGAAATGATCCAGCTAAAAATAGAAATACATAGTTCAACTGTTTCTGTTGATCACTTCAGTGATGTAGTTGATGTCTTTGATCCACAAACAGCTTTACCAGGGCAACCTAAATTATAAGCCTTGGCCACCTGTGCAAGCAATACAGGCAGTGAATAACAACTGACTGTGGCACTTGATCAGGAGGATGAGATCCTTGATGATCCAGAAAAAGCATTTGGATACACACAGTATCTTGGGTATCCTTTAATATTTCCCCATATAGGAAGAGTTTCCTAAGCCAATTAAGAGGTCAGGGTCCCTGCCTAGGCATAATATAACCAATTATGGATGGTGTTTTTGTAGCAAAAATTTGCTTTATGTTTCATTCTCCCAAGCCCTTCTGAAGTTTCGGGTGATTTAATTTGCTGAGCTATAAACTCAGCTGTAATTGAGTTAAACACTGTCTTCAAGGGACAGCTCGGATTATTCATGGCAAAAATCTGCACTGACAAATTGCTTCATATCTGATCATATTGGCTATCGTTATTAAAACAGGCTGCTTCTTCCCAGACTGCAAAATTTCTGGTGGTTTTCCTGTTTTTACTTCCAGTTTTAGAATTTAAAGACTGTTCTTATTTTCTTCCCAACTCCCCACACATTTCAGAAGCAAACAGATGTTACTGCAGCCTGTTAGACTGCACTAGCAACTGACCAGCCAGGTTTTCCAAAAGTATTAATTAGGACAGTTTCAAGTCACCATGCAGAACAACTTTCTGCCCTCACCCTAGGGCAAATCCTTGGATTTTCAAGACAAGAGCAAGACCAAGCGGCGAAGATGTTTATGCGTCACTTACTCCACTCCTCCACCCAACCCCGGGCAGACACTCTGGTCAGAGACAGCAAGTCCAAGCAGCCCCCCAGCCATCTGCTGGGATGACAGGAACTTCTCCAGGGTTATTCCAGCAGCAGGGAATCACTGGAGTGCGAGCACGCTGCAGACTTGGCAGCGCAGCCTGCCCAGGGGCCACACAGACGGATGACGCAAACCTGTTATCCCTGGCTCTGTGCCACGAGCACATCCCTGCGAGGGGAACCCGGAATTGGCTGCTGAAGCTGCCTCCAAATGGGGCATTGCTTCACGGAGGATTTGTCCTGGGTTGGTTCAAATCTGGATGAGAAATGACCCACTGAGACTTTAGGGGAGCTGCTTTGTCGGGAGGGTGACGCTGTTCAGAGCAGAGCTCTTGGCACCGAGAGGAGAAACTGCAGCCAAGCGATTAGAAACAACACTGCCATGATAAAAGGAAACTGGACAGGGTGATGCACAAGGTCACCTTGATGGCCAGGAATCGGGGACAGCAAGCAAATAAGCTCACATGGAGCAAGCAGAAGAAAATTCAGGCCATTAGCTCTGTCCAACAGCTGCCCAGAAAACAGGGATTTCCACACATCAGAAACTCCCAGGACCCTGCAGCTGCTTAGTGATATTGATGCTGCTATGCATCTCGTTGTTAACAGCAGCAGAGAAGACAAGAAAGTAATTTTCACTGAGCAGCTCTAGGTAGCTCTCAGGCTCCCTGGCCCCAGGACACAACCACCAAGTTACCTGCCCTAGGATTAAATGCACCACAGTTCCTGTAATGCTCTAGCCGTGGAATTAGTCCAGGTAAAATTTGGTCAGGCAGGTTGAGGAAAAGCTCTCCCACATTGTTTCAAACACTCTCCCTCCACAGAATTAAAGTCTCTCCATCCTTCTTGTAGAGAGACTATTTACAAAGGCATGGAGTGACAGGACAAGAGGGAATGGCTTCACACTGGCATAGAGTAGGATTAGATCAGATATTAGGAAATAATTCTTCTCTGTGAGGGTGGTAAGGCACTGGCACAGGTTGTCCAGAGAAGCTGTGGATGCCCCATCCCTCAAAGTGTTCAAGGCCAAGTTGGATGTGGCTCTGAGCAACCTGGGCTAGTGGAAGATGTCCCAGCCCATGACATGGAGTTTGATCTAGATCTTTAAGGTCCCTTCCAACCCAAACCATTCCATGAACTGCATTTTCTAATTTAAGACCAATGAAAACTTGCAGGTTTCTCCACTCCAAATACCCCTCAGTCATTCCCTCTGTCTTCAGCCTCCCATTTTGTACCAGGTTCCATTCTGCACTTTGTGCCTTGCATGTGAAGCAAACAAAAAATATTACCCAACTAGATATTTGCACCTTATTCACACCTGAACATGGCAAACCATCATGCAACGCCATTAAAAAAGGACTTTAACGTGCTCTTCCATAACAGTCACGCATTTATTTTGTCAATAATCTCACATCCCTTGACTTGACAGAAAATAGATTCCTTAGATGTTTCCTGCAGAAATCAGATGCAGATCCAGCTGTGTGGTCCCTGACACACTGCAGTTGGACAAAAACATTTATTAAAGGCTTACATGGCATGACTGCAAAAGCCATTGCTAGGAGTCAGGTCATTTGCAACTTGTTTGTTGCTGGCTTTTTTGCAATTTACAACATTAATGCTAGACTCTTTGCTACCAATATTTATATCACCTGCAGATCCATCCTACAAGTCCAGTGCCAGCATGGAAGTGCACCGAACCTTTGGTCCACACAAGGAAGACAAAGCAGAGCTCAGAGTAAAAGCCCCGTGATAAAGAGAGGATCTCCTGTAATCTAACTTGTGAGGTTCATTCAGCTCAGCTTGGGTGTCAGTGCTCTCCACAAGCTTGCAAAATATGCTGAAGGAAAGAAGTGATAACCAGCCAAGTCTGACTGGCAAATTAAAATTGGCATCAAGCTGGCCTGCCTTAGGCATTTGGCTGCCCTGCTTAAACTGTGGCACATGTGTGCTGGCACATGCATTTTCAAGTGTGCCAAGCAACAATATGTTTGTTCTCTTCCAGGGGTATGTATGTGTCAGATCTGTCTGGAGCAGTGATATGTATGAGGCAGCTATGAAGCCACGTGTCATATTTTTCCACCATGCCACCTGCAGAAAGCTGCCTGCTTATCCATCCCCAAATCCTTCTCCTTCCTTCCTTCCCATCAAGTTAACGCTTTTAATTTGCAGGTTTTTTTCTTCTGCCTCTTTTTACCACACATTTTACAAATACATGGTTGGAATTCAAGGGAACAGATTTTGATGTCATTCAGATTTCCTTCCAGAACACCACATAACTCTCTCGAGTTCAAGTAAAAGTCATTCTTCAGAGCATTTCAGTTTGTGCTAAAATTCTGTGCTTGAGAGCCAACAGACAGAGTGCTCAGTGTTTTAAACCAAAATTAATTTAACACTGAGTATTGCAAAGAAAAGCCTGTTTCCTACAAGAGAAAAAGGAGAACAACATTAAGAACCCCAAGAGAACAGGAGAAAGACAGAGAGAACCCCATTACTTAAAACATTCAAGCTAGAGAATGAAAACCCCTAAAATTCAAATGAAAACCATATTTGTGATTTTTATGAGAATTCTTTTCCTGCCTCTGTACCTCTCCCCTCCTAAACTTGGATTTTAGCTTTTTCAAATGTGTTTTCACATTTACCTTAGGCTTTACCCTCTGGTTTATCTCATGGAGGCTTTTCTCGTCCACCAGATAATGTTGCATGTGTCTGATAAAATCTGTACTCACCTTGTTTGGTCTCTTTTAAAGAGAAATCCACCTTGGACATCCAAAGCCCAACTCCCCCATCCCCTGGTAGAAGAGGGAGCTCACCTATCAACCCAACCTCACCCTACTGCTTACTGAGGCTTTGCTGCAACACACATAGCTTTGGAGTAGAGATGCAAAGGTACAGTAGTATGTGGGTAGTGGCATCCATCAGGGATGGATCAGTTGAATAAATCTGGATCAGAAACACAATTTCACTGAAGGCAAACGGGGAAAAGCAAGGGAAAGTGCTATGATGTCTGTGAAAAGAGTCTCGCAGATCCCTGGTCTTCCTTCATATCCTCAACACCACTAGGAAAAGGTCTAATATCATCATACTCCTCAAGAAATCAAAGATGTCCTCAGATCTATCAAGTTTTGTTTCATCTGCTTAGTCACACACTTGCACCAATTCAAGAGTTACCATGATTTCAACAGCCTTTTCCCTAAAATGCATCTCCTGTAGTCAGAATGCTGACAAACACTTCAATCCCTGTTTATCCCTCTAGATTCACCAAGGCAGGTGGACAGACAGGTGCATGGGCAAATGGTACCTGCTGGGTAGCAAGGCTTATTTCATAGGTTACAACAGACACATGGAGATGCAAATCATCCCCAGGCATTAGCAAGGGGTACTGTCTGCTTTCCAATACTTCCCCGTGATTTTCTGAAGCTGTGAAAATCCCTAGTTTTCTTCAAGTTCTCCTCCACTCTCTACAAAGCTAAGGCATTTTCTATGAAAAAATTGCTTTTCATGTGCAATCCTGCTAGTTCCTATGAGAGGTGCTGACTTAGAATCATAGTCTGGATTGGAAGAGATGTTAAAGACCACCTAGTTCCAACTCCCCTGCCATGGGCAGGGAAATCTTTCACAACAGCAGGTTGCTCAGAGCCCCATCCAACCTGGTCCTGACAGGACTGTTCCAGCTGTCTCACTGATTCACTCCAGAAGGGCCTGATAACTCTTGTCAAGCTGATCAAGCTTTAGCATAACATGGATTTGTTCTGTTTCCAGAGATAGCCCTAGTCACTGCTAGCTTGGGCATTTCTGAACTGTGCTCCATCACTCCCAGGAAAGGTGCACCCAAAATCCCTACAAATGCATCCACAGCAGTGTGCACAGCCAGCCAGGAACCCAACAGATCTCTCTTCTCCTTCACTTTTAGGACACTCATGTTGTGCAATGATCCAACATGACCTTCCACAGCACTGCATGCCTCTTCCAAGTTCAAACCATTATAACCTGAACATGTTTCAGGTTTCTCTGGTTCTGCTGCCACCATCCAGCAGCTGTGGCACCACAGCCCACCTAGAACCAAACCTGCCAGCCAAGGAACAGCACATAAGGTGGTGACAAAACAGCTCACACCCTGCTGTAAGGCATTTGGACACTAAGACTCAGTGTGAAAGACACTAAACATACCCTTGCATACATTTTGGCATAGTTAGAGCTCTGTGTCTCCACACATTAGAAGCTGTAAGCCCTCACAACTGGTGGTGTCACCCTCCTCACCAGCTCACTGTCTCAATCCAGTACCCTCTGGAGTCTCCAAAGTCAGACAGAAGGACATCACCTTTTGCACTTTTTTCCTTTTGTTTCTTACTTTCAGCTCTAACAAAGGAGATCTCTAACACCGTTCTATCTACTGTTACAGCACTCACAGTGTCAGCCACACCACTGGTTAAGGTCATATTTCATGCACTATATACTAAGGTGATAATGCAAGAACATTTGGTGTCTGTAAAATAATACTTTCTTTTCAAGAGGAAAGACAGTTCAGCTGTAACTAATATTCAAGGCACATAGGCAGATAATTTTCATTTCTTCTCTGACTAAACCTGTGCTTCTTCCTCCAAATTCCATGTCAGTGCATAAATAAGGTGATATCCCACTTGGTAAGCATTGATGAAATGAGACAGCACCAGCCAAAGACCTGGTCAGTGTGACACTCGCCCAATACACCTCTAAGTAGACTAGTTTGACTCCAAGGGAGGAGATATGGAGAGTGGAGATAAGTTGTGACCTCAAATCCTGTCATTAATGTTTCACAATTGCAACTATTCTGCAGTTTTTACCATTTATGTTCCTGATAAAAAAAATGTAGCCTATCTAGTCTCTCTCCCATCTCTTTCCATAGAGAAATCAAGACTGTTTTTCTTAAAATGAGAAGGAAACAGGTCATTTATGATTTGACCTAGTTTCTAGTTACCTACCATATATTTCCTTATTTAGAAAACCCAATATGCAAACAGCTGAGGAAACAGAACACCCTTTCTTAGAAAGAGGACAAATGGCTGTTATTCATCTTCATTGGAAGCTCCTGTGCCTTGCAGAGAACAAAGTGGTCCATGCCTCAGTGAATTTGAGGCTCTGTAGCAACTGAGAGGCTGAAGGAAAGCACCAGATGCACACAGCCTTCTTCTCCATCCTCTTCAGCCAAGTGTGTGTCTCATGATTTACATACCCAGTGTCTAGGCCACTCTAGTATAAGCTCTTCAGTAGCAATGTTATAGAGAGGAGGTAAAATATGTAAGCACATTTTCCAAGTCATCCCTACAACAAAAAAACTGAGACAGACAATAGCAAATGGTAGTTTGGAAGTCAAATATTTTATTCAAATCCACAACTAAACACCCAGAAACCTTTAATGGAAATGCTACCATTGTTCCTGTTGAAGTTACCTGCAACTATACAGAATCACAGAATTTTAGGGATTGGAATGGACCTTGGAGACCATCTAGTCCCAACTCCCTGCCCTGGGCAGGGACACCTCCCACCAGAGCAGGTTGCTCAAGGCTCATCCAACCTGGCTGTGAACACTGCCAGGGTTGGGGCAGCCACAGCCTCCCTGGGCAACCTGGGACCGTGTCTCACCACCCTCAGGAAAAACCTCTGCCTAATGTCTAACCTAAATTTCCCCTCCTTCAATCTGTACCCATTGCTCCTTGCCCTGCAGGTCCTAACACAGAGTCCTCTGCAGCTTCCCTGGAGCCCCTTCAGATCCTGGAAAGTGCTCTGAGGTTTCCACACAACCTTTTCTTCTTCAGGCTGAACAGCCTCAACTCCCTTAGCCTGTCCTCATAGAGGAGATGCTCCAGTGCTCTTAGCAACTTCGTGGTCTCCTCTGGACTCGCTCCAACAGCTCTATGTCCCTCTTACACTGAGGGCACCAGAACTATGTGCAGTATTCATGGAATAATAGAATTTAAGGGTTGCAATGGACTTAACACCACATTTCATCATTATCATGATCTAGTTAATGTAGAAACCGTTCGGTGATGACTCTTAGAGACTTGCTAATTCATTACAAATTTAGAGATGTTGGACTAGAAACTAATATGCCTTTGCAACCTGAAATTAATGTTACATTGTGAAGTACTGCAGTATGAAGCTTAGAGTTTTCCTGTAGTACAAATGCAGGAATTCTTGCTTTAAGTTATTCTCTTCCAAGGAATCAAGATATCTGAAACATAGTAATGAAGCCAAATATCCTTTTTTTAAAGACTTTTTTGTTTGAATCCGTTGGCATTCTATACATTACAAGAAAACCAGTGTGCTTCTGCCAGTTTCACCCAATTAAGATCAATTTCCAACATCACTTCTAAGTGCTATTTTAGAAGATGCTTGATCCCACTGAAACCACACTGATGGAAGGAGTAGGCAAAGTGACAGATGTAAAACTTATTGTTCTCCCTTCTTCCTCCTCTTTTGAGCTGCAATTTACCACTCAGCTAATAAATAGACATGAGTTAAAATTAAAAACTGATGTTCATGTGCTGATGCATCCCACCCCCAGCCTGTAACAGCTGCAGAATTTCCTCCTCCACTTTGCCATGTTCTTGCTGTAGTTTTAAGTGCTACATGGTTTTTGTACCTATTGAGGTTATAACCTCAGTGAAGAGTTAAGGGTGAGAGTCATGGCAATAGCTGAAATATGCACTCAGAAGGGACCCCTGAAGATCACCAGCTGGCTCAGACAGCCCCCAGGACTGGAAACACCAGAAAACAGGAGCTCCTGTAAACAAATACAGTGTGTTTTCCCTCTGCAAACACCAGTTCTTTGATTTAGTGCCATCAGGATTATTGGTGTACAATCCTCACTCCAGTGTTTAAATACATCTGGTTCTAACATCCTAAATATCTCTGTGAAATGGAGAACAAACCAAAGCTCCACCTGTTTTACCATTTAACTACCTGAAGTACCTACGGTTTCAGACAAAAGCCTCCAGGTACATCTCATGTTTCACACTCAGACACATCCCTCTCCTTGTCCAACAGCCTCCTGCTGAGCACACAGGTCCAGAGACAGAGACATGTTCCAGGTTCTCCCTCAACCCAGAGGGAAGAGGATACCCTCTGCTAGTCTGCCTGCTTAGGGATATGCCCAAACCAGCACACCATGGGGTATTACTGGTTTTGGAAACAGCCACAGCAGAGACTGCCTTGGTGATTGGTGTCTTACAGACACACCTTAAGGGCTGGTGAAGCTCCATTCTCAGAAAGCTGCCTTTGACCACAGTGTTAGCCCATGTCAGCCTCCAAATTTGCTGAGCTGGCTGCCTGGGTAGCTCCCAGTGAAGGTGGTCTGAGCTTCAAATCAAAGATTCAATGCTCTGGGCTACAGAGGAGAGATGTTTGGATGAGCATACCTCCCATGACAGCTCATCTCCCCATGAATCCTCTGCACACCCCTATTAGAGGATACACAAACACCCTTCATGATCCTTGTGAAGGTGGATACCTTTAAGGATGGTCTGGCTTTGGAATGGACTGCCCAGGGAGGTGGTGGAGTCACCATCCCTGGAAGTGACAGCTGGACATGGCATTTAACATTATGGTTTAGTTGACATGGTGGTGTTTGGTTAAAGGTTGGACTAAATGATCTTGGAGGTCTTTTCCAACCTAAATGATTCTATGACTCATGATCCTTTAGAAGGTGGACACAGCACAGCAGCTGCTGCCAGATTCAAAAGGCCAGAGGCAACATAAGGCAAAGGAAAAGAGCTTGTTGCAGCTAAAAAAAAACCAAGACCCAGTGTTACTTTGGATTCAAAACCAGACCAAAACCTCCTATATTTATGCAGAGATAAACTTCACCTCTCCAGCTGAGAGATTCTATGGAGTCATACTCCTAACAGCTCCCTGAATTTCATGTGCCTGGTTGCTTGACACCTGTTTCCAAAGAAGAGCCAGAATATTATTGCTACTGCCTGGTAGCTAGGCTGATTCTCAAATATAAAAAAGCTGCTGCCTCAAACCAGCACCTCCTAAGTGGTGCACATCAGCAGCCTGACAATCAGTACTGCATTTCACACGCATTGTGTAAGGCTCTTCCAATGCAATTTCCCTTAAATCACAGGTGCCTCAAGCAATCAGAAAACATCTCCCAAATGGCTCTCCCAAAGTCAGACACCTAAATAACAGGTGTTAAAGTTGAACTCCTCCCCCACACCAACAATATCACTTTGACCCTTTAATATCAAGAGGAAATAAAAGTATTCAACAAGGCAATCTCTGCTAATGCTGTATTAAGCTCCAGCTCCTGAGAGGTGCTTCACCCCTGAACCGGTGCAACAGCACCCAGGGCTGTAAGACCATAGTGTTAGAGTGCACTGCTTCCCAAGTCCAGACCTGATTCCTGAGGCAAACAAACATTCAACACAGGAGGCAAGAGTGAATGTCAAAAATGTCTGTGTGATGAAATGCTTCTTGTGAACCTTGGTGGTAGGGGAATACCATGACCTAACATCATCTGCAACATGTCAGAGAGCTAAATGACTGATAAGATGACAGGATTCCCCACAGTGAACCAAGTTTATACCAGATGAGTCTAGAGGCTCACTAGTAAAATTACTGGCTATGAATAGCAATTTGGCATTGGTCTGGGAGCCCATTATCCAAGATGACTTCCCCCAGTTCATCCTGGGTGACCAGCGATCTCTCATGGAAGAAGGGCTGCATCTCATGGTTGCTCATGGACAGTAGCTGATATTTTCCAGCACTGCTCTTCTCTCTAGGCTCATTAAAAATAATTGAAAATAGCTACAGACCTAAAGAAAAGGCTCCTCAGCTATTTGAGGATAGATTTCAAAAGCTAAAAATGCATTTCAATATACAGGAACATTCCCAAGAAGTTCCCTGTATGGCTAAGTGTCCTGTCTGCCACTAAAGCCAGGCAGCAGGAAACACCAACCATGATTTGCAATGCCACTAGGTTGACACTTACACCTCACATTTCCCACTAACTACTTACAGGGCAAAACTTCTGGAGGTTTTCAAGATGAGACTGGATGTGGCACTTAGTGCCATGGTCTAGTAACCACAGTAGAGTTGGACTTGATGATCTTTGAGGTCTCTTCCAACCTAGCTGATTCTATTATTCTATGATTCTGCAAAGCAGATGAAGCTTATTAAGCACTCTCAGACAAATATTGCAGAGGAAGAAGTGTAGGGTTTTCTGTAGAAAAGTTCTCTAGCCTTCCTGGAAAAAAATATTAGTTGCTAGAAAATAGAAAGTGTTATAGTCAGATCAATGATTAGCAGCTTCTTGTTCAGCTTTCCCCACCAGGAGACTGGTAATTATAGAATCATAGCATGGTTTGGATTAGAAGGGACCTTAAAGATCATCTATTTCCAACCCTCTGCCATGGGCAGGGACACCTTCCACTAGCCCAAGCCCCATCCAATCTGGTCTTGAACACTTCCAGGGTTGGAGCATCCACAACTTTTCTGGGCAACCTGTACCAGTTCCTCACCACACTCACATCATAAATCATAATCACTGCCCATAAACAGCAAATAAGTTAATTTTGCTTGAAGCAGTATAATGAGAATCCATGCAAAGTCTCAGCAAATAACTCAGGGAGATGAAAGCTCTCTCAGAGGTTTCTGCAACAGCATTTTGAGCGCTGCTCAAATCCTGAATTGCTAACATAAAGCTAAAAATCCTTCCCACCCTCCCAACACCATTGTCATTGGTGGCTGTAATAGAGCCTCTTTTCAATCACCCTGTGCTCAGATTTTTCTAGCAGATTAAGCCAAAGACAGCAAAAATATCTTTCAGTTCCAGCATTACACGTGAAATCCACCACAAACCCCATACAGCAAGCAGATGCCTCAGGATCTTGCTTGCTGCTCATGTTTTTTGCCTCTTTGTAACAACAGCCTCTTGCAGTGAGGTGGTTTGGGGCTGACAGGAGGAAACAGCAGGGAGGGTACTCTTCCTTGGAGCTGTGAGTGATAAACTGTCCAGTATTGACAGCTGAATGACAGCAGCGCTGAAGACACTGAGCATGGTGTTAAGTGCTCACAGGGTGCAGTGCTGCACCAGAGAAACATCTCCCAGCTCCAAGGGCTTGCCAGGAATGCTGCTCTGTGAGGCACAAGGAAATGCACCATGAAGAGAGAACCCCTGTGCTGGCAGTAGAGAGGATCCCTGTGTTTAAAATCCGAAAGGTAAACAATCTAATTCAAATTATGGAGAGGAATTACTGAGCCAATACAACCCAGCACAAAACTGTAACAAGAGTGCCTTGTATAGTTACAGCAAGTACAGCAGCACCACCCAAACATTGCTCCTCACTGTAAGATTTTATTCCCCCAAATTATATATTTAAGGAGTAGAATAGTGTTGGTGCATCTCACAGCACACTTCAGCTACCCTGGGGGATGGGGGGGGGGGCAAAGTGACACTGACTGAAACAAAAACCCAACAAAAGACCAACCCCACACTGCATCTAGTTGATATAAATACAGGCAGCAGCAGAGGAGAGGTCATGGAGAGCCTGATGCATCACACCTGGACTGCCTGATCCCTGCAGGCAGCAGCAAAGCATGAAGAGGATTTCCTCTGCTCTCCTCATTTGGCATGACCTGAAAGCCAAGATGTAAAGCTCCTCATAAATCTCTGCACCAGAGACTTACCCCACTGCTCTTTGTCTTGGGTTTACACATCATGTGCAAACATAGCTGAGGGGAACACCTGCACAGCAACTAGTCACAACTTATTTGGTGTCACTCTTAATTTTGCTGCTATGAAAGGCAAATGCCAGTTCTTAATGGAGTGGCAGGTCTTTTATAAACAGCCTCCAAAAATAGGTGCTGGGTAAGGGATAGTTACAGGTATCTTTGCTGATTCCCAAAGGAAGAGTTGCACTAGAGAATGTGGGATCTGCCAGCTGAACCTGCTCAGCATTTGACTGACTGAACCATCATGAAGTCATCATGCCTGATAACACTTTTCCCCAAAAATATTCTAGTTTGAACTTTTCCACTGCAGAAAAAAAATTAAATTAAATGATAAAACGACAAGTGCAAATTTTCAGCTTATTTATTTACAAGGGTACAAGCGATCCTTACATGTTTGGCACTATTTACATTTTTTTCCCCCTCAATTGTAATCCTTCCCAGGACACTACTTATAAAGTTGACATCAGCACACAACAGGGTGGGTTTTTTTCCATGAACTCTAGCAGGCAACTTTCCCACAACTTACTAAATCCTTCTTTCTGCATAGGAGAGTGTTAGATATATATATAAGAAATTGTTACGGTTTTTAATCAGTGATTCTCCCTGAGTGTGCCTGGTCCTTCAAAGGGCAAAACACTGCCTTGCTTTCTGCTCTGCAGGCACACACACACACACACACACACACACCTGTGGAGGTCTATTTATCAGGATTTAGCAGGAGCTGCTTATTTCAGACCCCAACTCAGCACAGAGGCATCTCCCGGATCCTCCAGCTCCGTCGGGAAGCGCAGCAGAGCATCCCCGCGTTCCCAGCCCGGGATCCACCGATCCCTCCCCTGACCGGGATGCATCGCTCCCTTCCTAGGCCGAGTCTGCTCTCAGCCCGGGATGCACGGGCTCCTTCCCAGACCAGGTCCGTTCCCGGACAGGGATGCACTGCTCCCTCCCCGGACCGGGATGCACCGCTCAGCTTCCCGGACCGGGTCCGTTCCCAAACCGGGATGCACCGATCCTTCATCACCCCGGGATGCACGGGCTCCTTCCCAGACCAGTTCCACTCTCGGACTGGGATGCACCAGTTCCTTCCCAGCCTGGGATGCACTGGTCCCTTCCCAGACCAGGTCCGTTCCCAGGCTGGGATGCACCGCTCCCTCCCCAATCGGGGATGCACAGTCGGTTCCCGGACCGGGTCTGCTCCCAGACCAGGTCCGTTCCCGGACTGGGATGCACCGGTTCCTTCCCGGACTGAGATGCACTGGTCCCTTCCAGACCAGGTCCGTTCCCAGCCTGGGATGCACCGCTCCCTCCCCAGCCTGGGATGCACGGTCGGTTCCCAGACCGGTTCCTTCTCAGATCAGGTCCATTCTCGGACTGGGATGCACAGACCGTTCCCA
>NW_008675308.1:0-736 GCF_000695815.1 Acanthisitta chloris
CTTGAAATCTTTTTGAAAAGTGCAGGTGAAAATTCTTGGCCTAAAATCCTTTGCAATTACTAGAAAGACTTCTGAACTCCTAGAACTCACTCATTTAAATGAAATTTAGTGCTGAAAATCCTTTTAATGGCAGCAACAGGGAGACTGCAAATGGAGATGCAGACATACCCCATCAAGTAATGTATCCTATGTTGGGGACTGGGAATCCAGACTTATACCAGCTCTCACATCCTTGAAACATGCTGCGTGCAGCAGTTGCATATAACTCAGGGGAAAAAATATCAGGAAACCAAATGGATTTGAATTGACTTGAAAATTTTGCTGGGATTGATGTATAACTCTCTGTCAGTATTTTACTCTCCCAAACTTGTCTTAAGTAAGCTGTTGATACATTTCTTTGTCTTTCTAGCTGGCTAGAAACACAGGCTGAATGAATTGATCATTTTGCTGTGCATCTCTAGAGTGAGATTTAGGCACCATGACACACTGTGTATTTTGACCCATCTGAAATTTTTATTTCTTCCTAAAACATAGCAATGGATTAAGCCTCAGGAATAATATAAATTAACTGGAATAGGATAATTTGACTCGAAGAGATGGACAGTGGAGATTGCTCCCTTCCACCTGCTGATAGTCTGACAGCTCCCACTGTTAACTGTGCAGTGTCAGCTACTGCTTTCTATTGGACTCTGAGAGCAAGACTGATCTCATTGCAAGTCTGTGCTGCCCTGCCTGT
>NW_008675308.1:886-32114 GCF_000695815.1 Acanthisitta chloris
CTGCAGCTACTGAAGTTTCTCTGTGACCTGCTGGTGTATGTTTTTCCTGGAATATACCCTACAGCAGCTGATTGATGCCATGTCATTGGCCTAAGGTACATGGCAGGGGTGACAAAGCTGGCTGAAGGGTCACCTCAGTTGACCTTTGAGAGAGCCATCCTTCTCCTGGAAAGTCTGCCTGGACACCTCTAGCTCTGATGTGGCTCTGGTATGGACAGTTTTTTGTCTAAATGCGACTTACAGGAAGGTGAGTTTAAATTGAGACCATTATTTAATTTGAGTCAAAACCTTTTGTGCATGTTATGAAAATGCTTTGTTCTCCAGTTCCTGGCTATGGTAATTTACTAAGATAAAGGTTTAGTATCAATTGAGATATGCACATCCCAGAATTCTTAACACAGTGTATTGGAGGAAAGAACATAGAGCCTGTAAGTTCTGAAGTGCAGCCTACTTATTATGCAACTGTTGAGTTATTTTTAGATAGCTCTTCTATTCCCTATTTACTAGAATGAAATATTTTTAACTTGTTGTAAAGGATAAATATTGCCAAGTAGAATGTGAATTCAGGACAAATAATAGTATATTTAACTCCTAAGAAAAACCAATTCCAAACATATGAAATGCAGAAAATCAAATTCCCTTCTGCACTAGTTTTGGAAATCTTGGAAGGCATTCACCTCCTAATGGGTGAACTGCCAACTTCTCAGACAAATGCCCAAGACGCACAGGCATTTCTGAGTCATAGTATCATAGAATGGTTTGGGTTGGAAAGTACCTTAGAGATAATCTAGTTCCTATCTCCCTGCCCTGGTCAGGGACACCTTTCATTAGACCACGTTGTTCAGAGTTCCATCCATCCTGGCCTTGAATACCTCCAGGAATGGGGCATCTGCAACTTCTCTGGCCAGCCTGTTCCAGTGCCTCACTACCCTCACAGTAAAGAATTTTTTCATAATATCCTGAAGAGATATTATTCCTATTTACCTGAATAGAACTTTCACTCCAGTATAGACCTTTCCTAACAACATGAGAAGTCACTAGCCAAATTACTGAATAAGAGAAGATAATACATCACAATTTATTCAACTAATTAGTTCTAAGCTCTTATACATAATATATGCTAGAATATTTTAATAAACTTTCCAGAGTGCAATTTTCCAAAGGAAGAAATTAATATATATATATAGCTCTATGTGTGTTGGTTGGTGGGCACCAAGGCCAGCTTGGGGCAAAAGCTGTACCTTCACATCTTTGTGATGCCAGAATGAATTACAATTAGTTTCAACACTGATTTAATAGGGTAGTATTTATGATTTTATTTCAAAAGACTGTTAAAATATGAGAAACAGGTTATAACCCTTTGATCTGGGAAATAACAGCTAATGATACTGACATGATTAACAAAATTGTAAATAGTATAATTACCAATCTTACCAGCTATTCATATACTTATGCATTTGTTAAGCTGACCTCATCTGGCATGGGATGGGCTGGATGCCAGTTAGACACTACCCAGAGGGGATTACATTTTCCCCTGCCAAACTACCAACCTTGGAATTTTTTTTTGTACTTTCCTGCTCTCAGTCCTGCTGCTATAAGGGTTTTCCTCTACCATTTTTATTATATTACTCTGTATGTTGGATGTGACTTTGTTGTTTATTTGGAATATTCATCCAAATGCCAGTACTTACACAGCTAGGACATATGTTCCTACAATATTTTAGCTTTATTATTGCAAGTGTTGTTTGATCAGTATTCTTGTAGCAAAAAGTCACGAAATACCTATATTCTCTCACATTATCAGTCAGACATGGAGATGCCAAAAACCTGTGAGATTGAGCTCTTTGTGTGTACTTAAAGCAGCAGAAGATTTGGGACTACACCTCATTGTTGAGCCTGGTTTATAATGCCCCCATCAGGGATTGTCTAATGGTAATTTGTATCAGCATTGCTACAACAAGAGAGCAGCAACAAGTTTTAACACAGTGAGTTTTGGTTTGCATGTCCTTGAGCCTGGGATCATCTCCCTTGTAACCTCTCATAAATGAAGCTCTTTGACTTGATTAGTAGCTGCAATGATTTTGCCTGCACACTTTCGCTGCACTTCTATTGGGGCATAAAGTTGAAGTTGGTGGGATTGATTAACTGAGTTTAGACTGCTTAAATAAACAAGATCAGTTAAATCAAACTTCCATGTTGACGATTTTACCCAAGCCAGTTTGGCTGTTCTTAACCTGAAACTTGGAATCTCAAAAGATTTGTTTGCAAAGGTATTAATGCTTTTATTTTTTTTAAACTGGGAATATTCTTCAATGCCTTATGTTACTGCAAAGTATGCATGATGTGTTTTATGAAGCAAAGCAATTTTTTTCTTCCAAAAATGTAATTCCAGAGAGACAATCCAGTCACCTATTAAAAATATAAGTTAATTAAAAACCATAACAGATTAAAGGATCATTTATGCTCTTTTATTACTTAATGCCTTTGTTCTGCAACTTCATTCTATCTTGTTATTTCATCCTCTGAGTGGGGAAGTAGTGGAATTCATGCACAGAAGCACAGATGGCACCTATAAATATTGGTACAATCTACAAAATCTCCTGTTAAAAACCAGTTCTTGTTATGCATGTAAAGCTTTGTAATCACTATTAAAGATGCCTGCTGGTACACCATGTAATTTTCTCTTGGGAAAGGTATATATGCATTCTGTCCCACAGGATTTAATCATGAAGGCCTGTGGCTCTGGGGACTTCACATGCCTTACAGATGGCTGCTACTAGCTTAAGCACTCGGTCTATGATGATATCACTGCCATCAAGGTAGTTTTTTTACTATAAAATGGCAAAAGTGTTGGCACAAATCAAGTCTGCTGGAAGAGCAGACAGTAATTATGTAGTCTCCTCCTCTGTCTCTTTCTGTGGCTCTAGTCCTCGGGCACTTAATGCATGAATGTTTTATCATGAGTAGTATAGATCAGTTGTCAACAATTCTCAGTTGAAACAATCGTAAACAGAGACTGGCATCGTGCTGGAATTTTTCAGAGTGCATCATATTTTGAGAGCAGCTATTCATGTTCTGCAAGAGGGATGCAATAAATTGATTCTTCCTAGATTTATGAAATAATTCCCCACTGGATTTGTAACAGAAATTATTTAAACGTTTAGTGATATTCAATGTCACACTGGGGAATAGGTAGAGTCCTTAAGCAACATTCTCTGGTGGTATTGGATGAGCTTCTTATCTGGCCTTGATTCAGCGAGGCAATGTCAGTTTAGAGTTGCTGTATCTCTGACCTGCTTAATGCCTTTAAAAAGAAAAATGTTTTATAGAAAAGTGATTAAAGTATTACTAGGAAGCAAGCACCAAGTTGAATGAAGCCTGATCAGGTACTACTATCCTGCTGACACTCACTATTGATTCTTTTACCAGCAAAGTATGTAAGGCCTGAAGCTTGACAATTATTTTCGGTCATAAGACAAGACAACAGTGGTGATATAAGAAGAAACTGAAGCTGATTTGATGTTAGGAAATTCACATTGATTTTTATTTAGTAGCCCAACAGAATAGTTTTAGCGGTTCTACATAAGCATTTTAGTTTGGATCAAAAATGCACTTTGGACAAAATTCTACATTTCCCTTGATTTTGGCTCACATCAAGGAATGTTTTCACAGCCTACAAATTACTTTTTTTTTAATTAAACTAAACTAGAAGTGTCCCATTAATGGGATTTCAGCCAACAGAGGGAGATTGAAGCAAATCTGAAGTAATCTCCTTGCCCCAGAAATGTGTGAAGAATGGACAACAGGATCTTGGAGATCTGACACCAACTTTCTTCTATCTTTAGATCTTCTCTTACTGGGCTGTAAGACTTGTAAGTGTTAACATGCTTTGTCATCTTGGTGCTTATTAAGCTATGTTCAGTTTCTCCTTTCTTTCAAATCTGCCAATATTTAAAAACTTTCAGACAAGTTACACATGATTTTTTCCAGTCTTCTGCTTCTCAGACAGATGTCACCTCTATCCATTTGTCTCACTGGAATAAAGGATCTATAGAAATGCCAGACATAAATACACACAGGGGAATGATTTTAAAGTAAAATCAACTCATTCCACCTGTCTGTCTCCCTGTTACTGCAAAATGTCTAATTGGACACAGGCACTTAATTGAGCAGCAATGACCTCCAAACCTATTCACCATAGGCGAGGCATGCAAAATCTGGACACTTACCACCCATCCCATTGGTGACATTCACCACTGGTGCTACATGGCAGCGCTTACTCCTCTGTGGAGGTGACATTCATGGTACATGGCAGCGCTTACTCCTCTGTGGAGCACTTGCTTTGGAATTAGTATTTCCCAGTTTTCACAGCTGGCCACCTCCTTGGATCGTTAAAACCTGATGGTAATAATATGCCCTTTCTGTGACTTTTAGAAATCCCCTAGAACTGGGAAGGAAAGATCAGGAGCGGTTTTTGGTATGGAAATGCTGAGTTTGCAAGACATCCAACTTTCATCTGAGTGCTTAATAAAGGTGTTAGAAGTGCAGCTGTTAAAAATGAAGCCAATTAGTTAACCATAGAAAAATTAACACATGCATAAAAGCTTTCCTCTAAAAGGTTAAACACTGTTTTAAATAGTTATTGACAAAATGAAACTTTGTTAATTCTGTTATTTTTTCTTCTCCTCTCTAAGTTTTCTCCCTACCTCAAATGAGTTAATTAAGGTCAATCAAGGAATCACCATTAATGGTAATAACCAAATTGTTTTTAATATGTATTTATAAAAGTGCATCTTAATGAAGTTTGTTGGCAAGGTTCACTCTAGTGCTTACTACATGGACGAATCACGCAAAGGAAAATCAAGGTAGAATTGATTTAGAACAAATTACACAGAGACCAAAGATGCAAAAATGTAAGGGACATTCTCCCATTTAGCCACAAGGCTCAGAGTGGACCCGGACCCCCTTGATTTCTAAACTCCTGATTGAACTTATGTGCTGCTAGGTCCAATTTTTGTCTCAGACTTGGAAATGGGATATATCTAATGGAAGAAATGCATGGATTTTATTACTGTTGAATTAGCATGTTATCAGCAACTTACTGAGGATCTGTTGTGAATAAGGAGTCTCTCCACCTTGGGTAAGGAAGTATCTCTTAGTCTCAGATAAGGAATCTCAAAACTTGAGAGGCGTCCCAGCTCCAAGGGAGACCACTGCTGTGCAGCCACTATGCTTTCCAGGGCGAGCTCAAAGAAGGCTCACTAAAGTTGTTATATTTCTGGGATAGAGTGGTTGGCTAATAGTTAAATTGCATACATTGGGAAGGATATGCATGAGACTTCTTGTACCCACAACTTTCTTCGTGAGCCTTGGGAAAAACACCTGCTATTCACGTGTTGGTTACACAGCTTATACACATTGATGCGCGTTGGGTCAGTCTGCCCCTTTTTTGGTTTTGTTTTGAGGAGCTCTTGGCCTGACTATGGTTCAGGCCTTTACCTCCTTTGGAGCCTGTACCAAATGAATGCTAGTTTGATTAAGGGGGTTGAGCACATCCATCACATTCCCTTAGTTGTTTGAATCATACTAAATCTGTTGTTAGCCACATTTTTCTTCTCTTAGAGTCTTCCCTACTGTTTTTGATGATAAATGTAAAGCAGAATCAACTATTTTTCTCTACTTTTAACCTTCTCCAAGCATGATGCATTTTAATATTCAAATCAGCCCAGAAATTCTCAATGCTGCCTCCTTTTTTCTTGACAGGCTGAATGAGGAAAAAAACTCATATACAAGAACTTGGCTGACAGGTAATGCTGAAGCAGATCTAAAAGTTCTACTAATAAGGCTCTAGAGAGGGAGAGGCAGAGAAACAGGAGGTTTGGATGAAAACAGGCATCTGATACACAGACACCTCTCTGTGCTTGGGGGAAGATGCTCAGCTGCTCAGCCCACACCATGAAGCTCAGCATGCAGCAACTCCTTATGTGACATTTAAAACCAGATTTTCAAAGAAATTGACAGTGGCACTAAGCGAAGGTGGTACTTTCCTAATAAAGAAACACCAACTTGGATTTGGTGAGCTGGGGTTCACTTCTTAAAGTTTTCGGGGGTTGGTATAGGGGAAGAAAGCTAGATGAAATGTTCCAATTTTGAAGTTATTAGGGTTTCAAATGTTTGATTTGAAATGAATATTTTACTTCTGGGAATTAATTTATTTATTTTTAAAGGTTAAAATAAAACCAACAGATTTGTTTCTTTCACAGGTAACTTAAAAACATTAAAATTTTCCTTGATTAAAAGCAAACATGCTCACAGTGCTCCTTGATGTCCCACACTGTGCTCTTTGGAAAGCCTGATACAAGCAACACTACTTGTCCTTGACTGCTTATTTCAGAATATTCTTCCATCTTTCATAGATGTGTATACATAGAGTGTAGAGAAACATTTTTATAAGCTAAAAAAACATGGTAAACAAAACAGAATTGCATTGCAAAGAATGTCTGGGATGTGGAGAGTGACCTTGTGCCAAATGCCACTGCTCAGTAGGGCTTGTGCAGGTTGAAAGATAGTGATATAGCAGTGATGGGAATGGAAAGAGTCTATATGCCAAAAGGAGGCTGTATTTTCTGATAAACCCTATTTGATGTGGAGTTGAAGCCATTACTTTCCTTCCCTATGCATAGTGGGGCTAGAAAAGATTTGCTGAGTCTCCACTGATTCCTGTCAGAGGCACAGATCCTTTAAAACCTGTGTTTCTGGGAGTCTTGTGCCAGATGCTGCAGTCTCTGAAATAGTGTGTTTCTATGTTGGTGTGAGCTATGTTCGCATCTTATAATACTCGAGATTCACTTTGTGCTAGAGAAACCAGAAGTAGGTTAATTAAGATGCCTGTTTTGTTTAAATAACATAAAATACTGTGTGAATGCCAGAATTGCAAGGTACTGATCATAATTGGCATTCTTGGATGTGGCATTTGTATTTCCATATTTTTGAAAATTTGTACTTTGGGGAAACCTCTCTTTTATTTAAACTTGTGGTCTTATTTATAGAAAATCTATCATTAACAACTTTCTGCTCATAAAATTAATTCTAGCTAGACCAGAGACTGCAATCTGGAAATCTTAACAGTGTTTGGGTTAATTAACACATCATTTGATTTGTTCACATGTTAATAAGCTCTTGACAATCAATAAATTCTCATTCAGTATAAATAAATTAGATTGGGGAAGCAGTTAATACTGTAATAACAGTGATGCCCATATGGGCTGGTTTGTGTACATATTTCACTTGTTAATCACCAGTCAATTTGAAATAAAATGTGCTGCAGGGTAGGAGTTGGCTTATTTTCTTTCCACTGGCTGAGAGGCAGAATGATCTGGTGTGAAAGACTCAGGACACTGCCCGACAAAAAAACTCAGTCTGGATTACCACAGAACCTTTTAGTTTTACCTTGTGCAGACTACAGATCAGGTAATTTCCATCATTCAATCCTCGAATCATTGAATTGTCTGTTATTTAAGCTTCTGAAATTAATTCCAATGGTTTGTGCTGAGCATACTTAATCCTCATCATGGATGCCCTTTGCACATTTTCTTTCTCATCAAGATTTTTAAGGCATGCTCATTGGTAATTACTAGTGGGACACAGAAAACATTTTCATTAGCTGTTATAAATCCTTGAGGACAAATGTCTTCTATGAGTTTTGCTTTTTTCTTAAAAAATATTCACTTATTGCTTGAATGCAGTGGAAAGCTACTGTAATGATCATTTTATAGAGCAAGGGATTAACAAGTGACATCCTGTGTTTGTGATATCTCTCACATAGACAAAAATCCCCATCTATAAGAAATGTCTCATGAATCTTATCACAGGATAAGTATAACATAGGAATGTTTGTATTGTAATGATCCCAGACACAAGAAGGAAAATGAATCCTAAAATTATAGAAGAAATGAATCCTAAAATTATAAAAGAATGACTAAACCTATATACAATAAACTCCCTTGCCAGAATTTGATAAATATTTTAAGATGAGCATTATGAAATTAATGTTATAGAGATAATTTAAAGGTACTGAAAATTGTCTGCAGTCACATGGCTGTGTCAGATGCTTTTTTAGATATGAATACGTTTAGATATGTTTGTAAATCTTAATAGTCACACTGTGTAGTGAGCACTTACCTTCCTATTTATAATATTATTAGCAGTCTTTTCTTTCTATGTACATCATACAGTGCCCTCAATCTACAGTCCTTGTGCCCTAAAAATGTTGCTGTTTCTATGGCACTTCTCTTCAAAAGCTTATGTACAATGACATTGACTTAAGATCATCAGTGTACCTACAATTAGTGTGCATTTTTTATTCTATACACTTTGACTGCTAACATCTCTGGTGCCAGGATTGACAAATTTCAGATGGATGCATTGTGCAGTGATCTTTGATTCAATAAATCCTGAAAACAGATCTAAGGTCAGATGCCACAATGAGCAGCTTTGTCTTCTTCAGTTCTCAATACTTACAAACTGCATGAAAATCAATCAACCTTCAAGAAATTAAGAGGTGTTAATCATATTGACATCTTCTCAAACTGACATAAATAGCTATAGCTAGACAAAAGAGATTACAGAAATCAATGCAACTGCACTTTCATTTGCTAGTGAAGGATCTGAGGCACAGTTTTTTTGCCTCGTGTTTCATTAGTGCATGTTCCCACTCTTACAGGGGTATCATTGCTCTTCACAATGTAATTGCTACTTCTTCAAGCTTCGTAATCTTGACAACTCTCAAATAGCTAAACCTTCAGTTCATAACTGGAGCTTACAGCTAAACAGGCTCCATAGACTGAACATTCTGCCTTCATGTGGAAACAGAAGTGCCTTTAGTGCAGTTTATACCACTACACTTAATTATAAACTTTGTGCCAGTCTAATGGTTATCTTAGGCACACTACTACAGCTACAAGTCATGACATTACTGTAAAAACTCTAATCTGCTGCTAAAAAAATATCCTCTTCTACTGTAGCATGACAAGGACAGAGGAACTGTCTTCTGCTGATTTCACTGCCAGGTAGACAGGATCATGTGTTTTGGCCTGCTATTCCACTTTGCTGCTGCCATCTTGCCATCCCCAGAGCTTCCACCTCTATGCTTGATTCACTGTTTTTGGAACTGGAAGCTTGGAAGTTTGAATCAGTGGAAAGTGATTAGAGTTGGATGTGGGGGCTATTCAGTCCCCCTTTATTACAAAAGATACTTTTGCAGCTGCAGGGAGAAGGTAGGAAAGGTCCTTCATTGTGCCTGCGAGAGGGGCCAGAGGGGCAGATGTGAGTCAGGGGACACCTGCAAGGTCTCTGAGGGTACATGGGGCATGCAGCCTTTGGCCAAGCCTGCTGAGCTGCTGGCAGGCATCTGTTCATGTCCTGCCTTCAGGCAGGTAAAATCATCAGGTGTGATGTGCTAGACAGCTGATAGGTACCATAATTCATGATTGTTGCATATTTTGGAAACTGGGGGATGCAACAAAGTGGAATGCCAAGGATCTTCAGGAGTGAATTTCTGAGGTTTGATCTTGAGCCAGGCTGGCACTTTTAGTACCATGCTGTCTGGTTTAAGCTTAAGCCAGTAGAACAAATCCTGGCTGCCATTGCTTGAATTGTGAATGAGTGTGACCTTTGCTGGAAGAGGAGACCTTGAGGTTTTCCTTTGCTGTAAGGGGATTAGTATTTTAAGGTTTCCCTGGTGAAAGGTTTGTTTTCCTAAAGATTAGTGTTAAGGAAGAATGCAACTGCATCCTGCCTGCTATTTTACTAACCAATTTCTACTGGAATCTGTCCTCGCTAATCTCTCTTGGGAATTATGATGAGAGGAAGAGGAAAGATTTTATTGATTTCAAGTGTTGTGGGTTGGTCAATGGGTTTACGTAAGGAGTCATGTCATGTAATAAATGATCTAACACTAAACTCTGTAATTGATTGCTCATTGATTGATCCCAGGAGATATATGTTTTGATATGAGAAAGGGACTTGTCTTCAATTCAATTAATGTGTGTAAACAAAGTTCAGGATTTATCTGAAGGAGATTGAAAAGGTCATGGGGAACATTCATGGTTTATGTTCACTTCAGAGAAAGTTGATTTTGTTTGAGATTACCTAATGCCTATCAATGCAAACATTTCCAGTATGCAGTAAGGTTAAATGCATTCTGCTTTTTCATGCCAACACACTACCTAACAATAATAATAACAATTTAATCAATTTGCTCAGTGATTCAGTATAGCCATACTTGCTCTGCTTGGAGTTTATAACCAGAAGCTCATAAATGATGACTTTAAACAGCTGGGGTAAAAGTTTGAGCTGTGAAGTGTGGGGCTGGCTGAGTCACACCATATATCTGCATTTCTTCAAAACATTTGATTCAGATCCCTATTTTAGTTTGAGACTTTTGTAATACCACACTGGAATAATGTGGAAATAAATTTCTGGTTGCAGCTGATCTCTGTGTTGAAAACAGTTGTCTAAAGCAATTGTAATATACAGATCCCAACAGGTTACCCAAGCCAATAGATCTAACAGAGTGTATTTTAATTAAGGACTGTTTGAGCTAGAAAGTCTTTTTTGCTTGCCTCTACATCCAAAGGATTGCTGCAATCAAAAAAGGAAAAAAAAATCTTACAGGTAAAACTAAGGACTTGTATAACTGAGACCTTAGCATTCTAACAAAATAACTGTTGCTAATGCAGATCTAAACCAAAAAGGAATGACTGTTACTGTGCAGAAAAGGACTCAACAATAAAAGATGAGTTAAAATTGCTATGTATATTATCTGGTATCTAACCCTTTTCCAGGTGTTCCTCATCCCATTGCCCTTGGCGTTCTAAGGTGGGCTCTGTTTGGGAGAGTATGGTGCGAAATTGGCATCCTGAGCCTTTTGCCAAGAGGAAGACAGTTTTTGGAGACTATTATCATTAGCCATAGGATCTTAAAAATTGGCAAATTCTTCTATGATCAAGAAATTCACCAAAGATTAGAAATGAAGTCAAATGTACTGTACAGATGAACCAATTTAAGAGTTTAGGGGTCTGTGAGGTGTCACTTAAGGAGGTGTACAATACTGTATTAACTGCATAGATGTTGTTAACTACATGACTTAATTGTGGCTTTAGTGGTTTGGATTTCCAATGAAAAAAGACCAAGTAGTAAATGCCATTCAAAACTTTCATCAACATGGCGGAGGACTGAATGAGAAGAAAGAACGGGTGATCTGGAAAACACATGATTAACCAGATACATCATGCTATTTTATTTTTTTTTGACTGAAAGTCAGAAAACATTCCTTTGGTATAGAGGTATGAATTCCCTCTTTACCCATCAGCATTTTCCATCTTTGATATGAAATGGTCATGCAAATTGTGTGAAAGTCACTAGTGCTTGTTAGCAGAAAGTTTTATTCTTCATATACTGCACAGTCCAGATTTGTTAATTTTCTATCTTCACTTATAATACTTGTATTGCAATAAGCTCTGCCATAGAAAGACACTGTCATGTAAATAGGTTTTCATATAAAAATCTCACTACTTTAAAGTAGATATATGGTACAGTGCAGCTGTATCATGTTTAAGCTTTTTAGGGATTTGTAAGCTTTCTTTCAAATAAAAATGAATCTATTAACCTGAACCAAATAGGTGACTATTTTAATTTTTTTTGCTTTCATTTAAATTAGCTAATTTAGTTTATAACTGACTGTACTAAGCAAAATAATAGTTATGTGAACAAGATGATTAACTTAAGCAAAAATGCTACCACTGAATGTATTTCTGATCTGTGAATTAAGTCTGTCAAAAAATCTGGTTCAGTTCAATTTAGAGTTTTACTACGTGTGGGAATAAAAATATTAACAAAACCCAAAAGATCCCTGGGCTTCAAAAAATCTTCAGAGGGCATGACATAAAGAGTGCATGATATACAAGACAAAAAGAATGGGACTGTGAAAAGTAAAATCTAATTTAAAATTCTTTCTTCCTCTCTTTTTGAGCCTTGTTCCTGAACCAGACAAAATGAAATATTATTTCCAAAAGCAAAAATAAAACTGAAAATTTAACATAATAAGCAAGATCATTTGTAACTAAGGTGAGGTTTGAGTGCAGTGGTCACAAATATAAAGAAAACAAAGTATTTATGTTCTTTTCACAGATTTCTGCCTAGATTTACTTGTATTAGTGTCTAATGCATTTTTATCCTGCTGTCAGATTTTGACTGTACTGAAATAACTAAAGCTAAACTGATCTCATTCCTAGGAGATTCTGAGCACAGTTCTCTTTGACTTAAAAAGTGAAAGGCACAGCCATATATTTCATAAAATATATGCTTGCTTCTGGACATATTTTACAACGTAAGATGAAACAACTTTGAAAGTATGAACTTCTCACCAAAACTTGGGTGATGTTGCTTTGAAAATACTGCAGGTGATTTAGACTTTTATACAACAGATATAAATAGATTTTCTAGATGTCACACTTTTTGAGTGCTGAAAATGACACTCTCTCTCCTTTCTTTTTGTACCATCTTTCCTTTCTCTCTTCTTTCTGCTCTCTTTTTAAAGGCAGTATCTCTTCTGTCATTTTTCATCTGCAGTGTGCACCATGCAAAACTGGAAAAACTTTAATTAAGTGTAGAAACTTATTGCTCAGGGGAGAAAAAACTAACCCATTACAACTAAGAAGGAATCATGAAGTCCCAAAAGCCTTTTAAAGGAAAAACAAATGTTGCAAAGAAGACATCCAAAACATTGCAACACTGTTCCTCAGTGTTCACCTAATGCCAACTACCTGCCTTGCCTGAGAATGTCTTCTCTGACAGCAGCAGTCTTTCATTGACTGCCAACTCCTGTCTGTTAGGTCTCCACCCTTTTATCCCCTGCTTCCAGTCACTGTAGTCCTCTATCACTACTTGAACACATGCTCCGGGGTGTTCATGGTCTGATTCAGCACGATATGTTGAACATGCAGTCAGTCTGATATATTTTACATGAATCCATCCATATAAGTTCCTCCTAATCTTACATCTTCTGCTATAACACCTATTCCACCTATGATGACCTTCCACAGAGAAAACACCTATTTTCCACCACATTTCTCTTAATAGCAGTATTTATTTTTATTTTTCATTTGATAATAATTTTATTTTGTAAATATTTATAATAAATGGCATTTTATAAATACTAATTCTTAAAATATTCTTATGCCTTCTATAAAAGTTTTTTATCTGTATCTATATATATATGTTTTTATAGTCTCACTTTTACAAATTTGAAGGGCACGGAGTGTGGTTCTGATGTCTGGCCTAGCAGATTAGAGCACGTGTGACCTGAACTAAATCTTACTTTCTTAGTTCTTGTGATATACATCTGTCAGCTAGGTTGGTGAAGGTTTAGTGTAACATTTTGCCATTAAAACACAAGAAAGGTAGTTGGTTTTGACCTAGATCTATAGCACCAATAAAGATGGCAGAACCGTCACAACTTGTTCTAATTTCGTTTAAACAAGATTTCATAGGTTGGGTCTGTGGAAGGTTTCGGGTTTTTGAAATTTCAGGTCTTAGTTCAGATCTTTCTTAAAAAATGGCATCCAGAAAAGGCTTTTGGGGAAAAAAAAGCAGCTCTGTACTTTTCTAACCTGCCTTCTGTTTTGTCTGTTGTCATATAGTTTTTTTTATAGCAAGGTAGGAGCAATGTTATTTGTTTCATACAAAGGAATGTAACGAAGCTATTGGTAAGGTTGAGAGGTCTGTACAGTGATTCAGACTCTTACCTGTCATTGACACAAGCATATGTCACATAGAACAGTGCTAAAGTCTCTCTCAGCCCAAAATGAGCTCAGGAGTCTGGAAAAAACTTCCATGTCCAAAGTCTACTGCCCAGCTGTTTCCTTGCACAATTCTTCACATGACAAAGGTTCATTATTAAACATGGTGCTTAAGTTTTTGGACATTCAAGATCATAGCAAAATCTGCAGAAAGTGAAATGCTATGTCATGCTGCTGGTATTATGGTATGTCTTTGCCAAAGTGTGGCATTTGCAAAGACTGAGTGATCAAATAAGTGTAGCTATGAGTAAAATAGGTAAAAGAGAATAGGTAAATAGGTAAAATAGAAGACACACACACTATAAAACTCCAACAGAGTTTATATATGTCTTTTCTATGTGTGTGTTTAATACTAAACTGACTTAGTGGCAAAAGTCCTTGGAAGTGTATCATAAAATCCATGGCTGAAAGATCTGCCAAGTATCACAGGCTTTGGATGCACAGATTACAGAAGCTGGGAAAGAAAATTGTAATTAACCTTTACTTAACCTCATTGCTAGCACTGCCTGCTACCCTTATCCTGGTTTTGCCTGGTTTGTTGCCTGGCAGGAAGAAGGGGAAGTAGGTTATCTGGAAATGATTTAGCTCTTTTTACCTGTTTGTTTAGCTGCTGATGGCAGAGATACTGTCAATTGCCTACTGAGAGTAGCTGAATTGTCAATGCAGATGCAAGCTTAACCAGGCTGGTGCAGGAGGAGCAAATCCAGTGCTCTCTGGGAATCTGGCATTTACTACCAGTACATTTCCAAGGTGTACTTGCTCAATATTTCTACTCAGGAGAACACACTAAAATGGGAGTTTGGACACAGTTCATCACGTAGTCCAAATAATAGAGTTGTAGTCCCCTGGCTGTATGTGCCCTCTGCTTTACCTTGGGTTGGGTCTGTGCCTGAAACATCTCCAATTTCAGGCCCTTAGGAAAGCCTGGTCAAAACAGAACCCCTTGACTTTGCCTCAAGACAGAAAGAGATTAGCTGGTGAAAATGATGGATTTTTTTTTCATCCAGTGCTTTATTATTAGAAAGGACATTTTCATTGCCATCTCTTCTCCCCCCTCTGAGTCTGCTAAAACTATCTTTTTTACTTTTCTTTCCTCCTTTCTGAACTGGGCACTTTTCTGTTAAAGCAAATCATAACTCAGTTGAGTTGAAAGAAAAAGCAATTTATGTGCTTGAAAGTGTGTGTCTCTCCAGCCCTCAGGTGCTGTCACAACAGCTAGGAGGTATATTGGCACATGTGGTGGAAGAGAAAAGGCTCTAATAAATTTTGTTATGATTACTAAGAAGAAATCCTGTGCTTATGCCTGAAGAGGCATTTTGTTTTCACAGATAGTTCTTTGTTCAAGAAAGAAAACCCAGGAGACATTATCTTTGTCTGAAAAACAGGATTTGCCCAAGTAAGAGGATTTGCCAAAGACTATATTAATTTATTTGTGTTCAGTCAGTGTCATTGCATTGCCTGCCATATTTGCATATTTTTGGCAAATACTTTTCAAGGGATTTTGCAAAAACTAGAGGTGATCTACATGTGTGGTGTTGTTTTGAAAGTTCTGGGAATGAGAACAGTATGTAACTGGGAATTCATTAGGACAACAGTGGGTAGTGTTATTATATTCTGCAGTATGAACTCAGCAAACAGGTGCCACCCATCTGTAATCCTCCTCTGTTTAGGCTGTGACTGCAGAATGAATAAGAACTGGATTTAGTAAGTCATTGACAACAGGTGAGGGTATGTGTTTCTGTCCCACTTCATTCCACTCAAAACCAAACTACTTCCCTCCTCAAAAACTTCATGCAGAAAACTGTGAAACATAGAAATAAAAACAATTTTCTAACTCATAATGTTTTATGTAGCACATGCTGTAAGTGTAGATCTAATACTGCAGGATTGCTCCTGGAGTAATTCTTGAGTTCAGGGAATTCAGGATTGCCCAGAGAGGGAGATCGTGGGCTCTCCTTTTCTGGAGATGGTCAAGAACTGTCTGGACACAATCCTGTGCCATGTGCTCTAGGATAGTCCTGCTTGAGCAGGGAGGTTGGACCAGATGACTCACTGTGGCTGCTTTCAACCTGGCCATTTTATGATTCTGTGATTCTGTGAACTACAGGAGCTCCCAGCAGTAAGGTGAAGCACTCCAGTCGTATGGGGATTGGGATCTACAGGCTTCACTGTTTTACTTCTGATCTTTTGTTCTGGAGAAAATGTGCCCTCTCTGGCATGATTGTTCTCCCCAAGTATCCAGGATATTTAGGAAAAATTCAAAGCAGGAACTCTGAATACTTTCAGTGTCATTGTGAAGTTACCTGAGTCTCTCCAGTAACTGTAGGAAAACCCAGGAGACATCAGCCAGGTAGTGAGAAGTTCATAGCGTTTCTTTGTTCCCTCACCTCATACCAAGTTTCCAGGGGCTCATCTTCAGGTCCAAATATCATCTGTGCATTTTTGTTTATCTCTTGTATTCATTTCTATGTTCCAATCAGTTCCCAGTTCTGAAAGATATTTGATTTCTTATCATTACCTCAGATTTCTGCAGAATGAAGTGCCATATAGGTTATAGCAAAAAGGAAGAGAGAAGTTGAGTTCTCTAGCATCAAGGAATGTCTGTGCAGAATTTTGCAGGTTTGCTATTTTGTGGGTTGTGTTCTTTTTAAAACTTTGCCGCTTGGAGTGATTGCATGGTAATCACTATAGCTCATGCTAAACCCAGCCCTCTTACCAGTCCTGAAATGCTTGTTCCCATTTAAGACCGCTATGGTTTGCTACTTTCTATCATTGGTAGCAGTAATTTTCTGTCCACAGGAACACATAACATTTCTTCTATCTGGTTTCTTTATTTTTTATTCCTGTCTGGGAGAGGCATGATGCTAGGGAGGAGGTGATGCCTCATCTTACTTTGCAGCCTCAAGAATTATCCACTTGTAAGTCCACGTGCAGCAGCAGCCCCTATTCCAGCCTGCGAATCTCTCTTCCCTTGGTGCATTGTTGTCACTGAGGGCTTGACGCAGATTCTGTGAATAATGAATACCATTTGTAGCTTGTGTGTACATGAGGGGAATGGCTATCTTTCTGGAACTCTATGGACTTAAAAACTATGATGTAATATCTTTTGATTATGGAGAACAAAGCATTGTGACTCACCTGGTCCTTTGCAGGTCTACTTTCCCAGATAATTCTCATGATTTTCTGATTTCTGGTCATAAATGCAAATAAATAATCTGAAAATATTATAACAGTGAGTCAGATAAGAAATTGCATAGTTTCTGAATTTAGAGGGGTTTATTCTGTCACTATTATTAGTCACTGTGGGTTTTTGGTGACTTGGTATGGAGTCATTGGTCTGCTGTGACATTGCTGTTTTTATTTGGCTCCTGCTCTGAGCAGGAAATTCATTTAATGTATAGAAAACTCTGATTGTTATGTTATGGCTAATAGCAGAGCTGCCCTTGAGCTGTAAATGGCCATACAACTAGCAGACATAAGTATCCTTATTCAAGGTTGTATTTTGATTGCAGATAGTAAGAAAAAAATCTGCCAGATGGTGAGCAGATATTTACCCTATCTCTCCTCTGCCAATGGGATGTTAGGGAACAGGCGTGGATCAGTGTATTTTAACTCTGTACATTCCCATCACTCTGCAGACTGGTCAAATGAGGTATAACACAGGAGAGAAAGCTGTACTGTCCTCCCACACCAGAGAAAGAAATGTTATTGACGCAGGAAATTATGTCTCTAGAAACATAAGTTACTTGTTAAACCACGGAATGGCAGTAAATATGACCTTGGTTTATTCTTTAAAATGCAAAAAGGCTTAACTAGCCTTACCTGTGTAAAGTCAGGAGAATCTTTTGGTACATAACATTCTAGGATGGAGGAAATTGAAACCCAACAAAACTTGAAATCAGAATAAAGTACTCTTTCAGGAGTGCTGTTTCATTTCATGTGTGGGTGCTTATAGTATCTAGGTCAAAACACTGCCACCCATTTTCCGACTTGCCTCCCTTCTCCCCTTGATACACTCCTACATTTCTGTGTCACTGCAGCAAGGAAACTCTTCTCTGGACAAGGTCCTGTGTATGTGCAATTGGAGATCTAGGGATAGGAAGAGATGGAGGTCAGGGAGTATGAGGATGCTGAGAAAGTAATGTACTCTGCATTTGGAGGAACTTAATCCCAAATGTACCTTAAAGGGCAGAAAATATTTATGGTTATGTTGATCCTCGAGTAAAATCAGGCATGGTAATGATATAAAAGCTTTTTAAAGGGGCAATAAATAGTAGTTATTACAAATAAGACTTGGAACCATAAAAATCCCTCCTTGGCCACCTGAAAGCTTCTGTATTACCATTACTTCATTATTTCCCTATAAATAATAGTGTTTTTCTTAGACCAAAGCATATAACTCACGAGGTTTTTGAAACAAGTCATATTTTTTTCTTAAAGGGTAATGAGTGTTATATTATTTATTGTAAGATTCAGGTTAATCCTAATTTTTCCCAGTTTCTGAAGAGAACCTTAGGTCAATCTCCAATTTTTTTGCTGCAGATGTTTGTAAGCACGAAGAAATACTAATGCAATCAATGACATTAGAATCTCTGTCTATCTGGGCTTTTTAATCAGATTTTTTTTTCTTTCAGAAGGTAAGTAGAGAGTGTGAAACACTTTAAAGCAGCATAGGGTTGTTCATGAAAGGACAGGGTGTCTGTTGTTCCTCTATAGCAGAATGATTGGCACTGAACAGTATGGAAAACAACTACTGGAGAGCAGAGCCCTTCAAGACAAAGCTGTGACAACTGACCAGGAGCAGGAGACCATTGATAAATACCTCTAGATGTATTCATTTAGATGTGACAGCATTAGGCCGCAGCTACTCCTATCATTACTGGTGGCTGTAACCAGTAAAAAACTGTATGAAAGGGTGCATATATTAGAACCAAGTATTAGAGACCAAGTAGTTCCAGTTTAGTAGAGCATGAGGGTTGCGTCTCCGTGTTTAGAGAAAACATAACAGCAAGCCTTGAGTCATATACTAGCTTCCAGCACAAACCCTTTCAAGATTCAGATGTTAAATCTCCCATCTTCTGGCACCTCAACATATGAAGAGCTTCCAGGAATTCTCAGTCCTTAAGATCTTTTTCCCTAGTAACTCTCTTGACAAATGAAATCCCCAGCACACTGCCTGTCCATGTGATTATCTGGCAGTATGGGGAAAGGGAGTAAAACACACTAAATTACACCATAATTTGCCGGGCAAACTTTAATGCTATAATGTAATTTTGGTTTGCACAAATGTTTATGTATATGTTGCAGCATTCACAGAACTGCAAAATATCACCTGTTAGCTGACTGAATGTATCATATCACTACCCACATCACACCTCTAGATGATACTTTTAGCCACCAATATGCAGTTTGCCTACTTTAGACTTCTGTTAAGAAACAGGAAACTTGCTAGTAGTGAAACTTTATTCATCCCAGAGTAGTGAGTCTGTATACATCTGGAATAGTACACTGAACAGTACCAGAATCCATTATTTGTCCTAGAAACCAACTGGAATATTTTGACTGTGACCGTATTTTTAAAACATTCAAAACAAAGTGGCTGTATCCAGATGGCCTAGTGGAAATGGTCCCTGACTCATCAGAAACATCGAATTGTCCCTGGCAGCTGCATGAGAGTGTTAATTGCCCCGATTCAAAACCATGTTAATAACTCTTGAATGGTTATGCAGTAAAGAGGCTACAATTATATATCAAGATACTGGCTCTATTGAATTTACTAGTTTAGATGTAGTCAGTAAGATCTGGATGCCTCAGTAAATTTGTGTTTCTACATGAATTCCAATGTGCAAGTCATGTCTGAGTTTGCATGTACGTGTGTATGCTGTCGTGTGAAAGAGTGACTGTGGCTATACTGTTTGGCCTTCTGGCTTGGCTGCTCCCATAAACAACAAAAAAGTTCCCCAGGCTCTTTTCTGGTTGCCCTATACTGCTGGCTAGACTACCTTAACAGAGATTAGTGCCTTCCTCCACAGTCCTTTACATGATGATGGGATGGAGTGACTCTGAACCCATTTCTCAGAGACCATTTGGGGCTCCTGGTAGCTTCTGTGATCTTGGACTTGCAGGACTGCAGCACCTCTAACCACACATGCTTGGCCAAGAGAGCAGCTTGAATGATTTTAGCACCTACTATTGCCTCCTGAGCCCGGATGCATTAAAACTCTGCCTCACTAGAACATCAGCAGAACAGGTATGATCAGTTTAACGTGTATTACTGGAGCGGTGGTCTCCATATGGGAAGTCTTTTAGACACTTGCTTCTCTTGACCTCTGTGACTCTTTTCTGACAGTTTGATGTACATCCTGGATTGTCTGGAAGATAAACTGCAGGCTTCCTTCCCATCTGGGAACCTCTGGGAGACTATCTTTCAAGTGCTCAGGTATCTAAGTCTAGACAGATGAATTTCAGGCCATGTGCGTCTGGGGACGCAGCTTAGTGGTGGATAACTGTAATCAGCAGTACACTGTCTCCTCAGTCCTCCCTTCTTACTGCTCACTGTGAACAGCACCACCTTTCCTGGATCTCAGAATTGTCTTCAGCTGAGCCCCTGCCCAATACTGACTGAACTTCAAAGATTCCTCTTGACTCATAGCTGTAAAACACAGATGCTGCTGCTCCATACCTTTAACTAGCCCCATCCCTCAGCCTTTTGTAACTTGACTATTGCAGCATCCTCTCTTGCATCCTGCATTGCTGGCATTTATCTACAACACTGCTAACTCACTGCTTTCTCAGTTAAGAACTTTGGCTCTATATTCCCTCTCGTTGTGTCATTCTTCTTTGTCCATCCTTTCCCCATTCTTTCTTTGTCCATCGCACCTGACAAGAATCTTGCTTTTGCTAAGAGGTCATTATTTTGCTCTGTTCTGACTAGTGAATAAACAGTGCCAGAGCCCAGGCAGACAGGCAGAAGTAGACTGCCTACACTGTTAAACAGTTCAAACAGTGCCATGCAAAGCTGTGGTGCGTTAGCAGCCTCCAAGGTAATTCTGGGGATGGTTTGAGAACTAATATAAGACAAGCTAATAAACCTGGGATGTTTGGATGGGCATCCAATTTCCAGGGCAAGTTTATTGTTCCGGGGTGGATATTAGACTGCCACCTGGACTCAGGACCAGAGAAGGGGCTCAGGACATTTGTGTAGTGCTTTAGGCTTCTGGAGATCTAAAACAGTGGTAGATTTCCACTGCAGAAAGCCAAAGAGCATAGTGAAAAAGTAGTTGAGATGTGTAATAAAATTGTAATTGTAACATATTTTCTCTTGGGACTCACACTCCCACTGTGCTATTTAATTACTGCTGTTTGATATCCCTGCTCTAAACAAGCTCTTGGTTCCCCTGAGATCATTTCAGTCACCTTTACCAAAGTTTAATGGTCCAGGCACTGATTATAATTCTGTTATCTAGTAATTACTGTGTAAAGAAACTGAGTCTCCAGACTTTAAAAATGCATAGACATCTGCCTACAAGTTACCTTATCATGACGAAGGGAAGGGTGCTTTTCCAAAAGTTTCATCACTGCTGTATTTGAAATCATACTGCTGTTGTAATCTCTTCTTAAACAGTCTCAGATTTGCCTTTCCTAAGCAGAATTTAATTTGTATATTTCACACAGATGTATCACTTGTCAAACCTGTTGTTGTACCCAAAGTATTTTTGAATTAAAGTGTTGCCTATAAAGGAATGGCTAGATACCTATGCCTCATGAGAACAAGCCTCCAGAATGAAAGCTTTAAAAACATATTAATATGTAGGAAAGCATCTGAGTGGCAAATTTTATTGCAGCTAATTATGGAGGTCAGCCATTTCTTTCTAGTTCATCACTAAGTTGCAATAAAAAGTGACTTTACAAACATGGGAAGTGTCAGACACTGCAGAGACTGCTGAACTGCAGAAGTTCCAGAGGATTCTTTGGTTTCAGAGACATGTGAATGACAGGGTAAAGTTGTCCTCTGGTGGTTAAGATATCCAATCATTTACTTCTAAGGACAGAACATTGGGCTGGCATTCAGGAAACTTGGATCCAATTTCCAAAACTGTGTCATCCTGATGGATAACCCTGGGCAGTCCCTCCACCTCTTGTGCCTTATTTTCTCTTCTGGAAAACAGGAAAAGGAAGTCTGATCCTGATATCTATAGATGAAAAGTGAAGTATAATAGATAGCTTTTTATTATCACTCAGAAATTGTAATGTAATCCTGTATTTTGTTGTTTTTATTTTTTAAGATAGATAATTTTGTGGTTTTTTTTTTTCACAAAGTAAATGTGATGCCATAATGAGAGTAGCCAATTTTCTTCCATTGCTTATTCTGTTTTAAATGAAGGATGTGACTTTTAAGATAAGAATATGGAATCAATCCTCTGTTAGTATTGGTAGGTTTATATATGAAAACTTGTAAAAAATACTATTTTATTGCAGGTTTTAGTTACTTGTGAGTACTTTTCCACTCTCTTTAGTCTTCTACACTAGAAATAATACTTATATCTAAAGACTGTTTGCTGTATTTAAAAAGAAATTAATTGTACTTATACTTCTTATAGCACTAATTAAGCCACAGAAGTGATGTTAGAAAGCTCTTGATTCCTAAACATGATTTACACTGTAGAGAGAAAGGTTTAGATAAATCTGAGAGTCTATTGCAGTCTAGGCTCTCTGTGCACTCCATCTTCATCTTCCTTCTGAGGCTTCAGAAGTGGAAGTTAAACTTTGAGCTCTGGAATGTGACTCCTGAAGTGAGCTGTACAAACAATGTGGCAGGTATCAGTACCTCCTTACCCCCTCACAGAATCATAGAATTTTTTAGCTAGGCAAAGACCCTTAAGATCATCAGTTTCAACAGTTGACCCAGCACTGACAAGCCCAGAACTAAACCATGTCCCCAGATGCTACTCCTACACATCTTTTTAACACCTTCAGGCATGATGATTCAACCACTTTTCTAAGTAGCTTGTTCCAATCCTTGACAACACTTTAGGTGAAGAAAATTTTCTTAATATCCAATTTAAACTTCCTCTGGTGCAACTTGAGGGCAAGGAACTCTGTCAACCTGTTTCCTACACAGGCCAAAGTCTTCCCACCAGAAATCCAACTGAATGGTTTTGTTGCCCCCTCTCCTTACTTCTCTAAGAATCCCTTACCATTTCATGATTGCTGTACTAAAGACACTTCCTAACATACAGGGCTACCCCAACACCTCTCCTTCCTTGCCTATACCTTATGAAGGTAGCTGTTCATTGCAGAACTCTTTGGGTCTGGATCGTCCAGAGGATCCATCCCAAAACCTAAAGAGCAGCTCTGTAAGTGGAATTGATCTACAGCTGTCTTGTGATGACTGCCAAATGGGAACTGGAAGAGAGTAGATAGAATATATTTTTCATGGCCTGACTTTAGCACATAAAGAACTTGGGGCTCAGGAGAGGAATGTTTCTCGTCCAAAAGGCACAAGTTGAAAGTTGTTTTTAGTTTCTAAATGCATTTTTTTTCTCCCATACTTAGGACCTTTTTAACTTTATCATCATCTCCTCACGCTGGATTTTTTCTTTCTTAGCCAGCGGCAAGTCCTTAAGGCTTAGGCAGTGGAATGATTGATGGAATTTTTCAGAGAAATATGAGAAATGCTGGTACTTTTGAGTTTCCTACATTTTGCTCTTTTTCAAATTAGTATAGGTTCTCTGACAGACACAGCTGAGTTTGCCATGGGAAAATGCACAGCCACAATTTGGCTTTGTGTGCAAAGACACAAGGAACTGCAGGGCAGATTTTGGGGTGTGTTACAGTGGTGCCTGGGAGCCCTTGTTACCGACCTAGGTGCTGTTGTGGTAGGTGTTGCACAAAAACAGTTCTTATTGTCACCTGACCCTTCCCTGATGACTATGTAACATCATATGAAACCTTTCCTTTGCCAGCCTGAGTGTGCAGGTGGGAGAAGCTTATTTGGTATCAGGCAGGGCTGCAGAGAGATCAGCAGAGCCTTAGGGCTTCATGGGCTGCATTTCCTGTACACGTGACATTTGGATTTGAATCAGGACTGCTTTGGAGAGAGAAAGATGGAAGTTCAAACATGAGTCCTTGGGTGTCCTGTTTCTTCCTGTCTGGGCGTAAGTAGCTATGCATTCAGTGTGTGTGCCTTTTTGGTTGCACCTCAAACACCCTGCTGTCTCTCCTCTCTGTAGGTACTGTGGAAAAGGCCTCTGACTCTCATATTAGCTCAGCTAATTTCCAGAGTTACAGAGATAGAATTGGAGGTATCCAAGGATCTTTCTTAATTTTTTTGGACTAATTTCAATAGAGGAAGTCAAGTTGGTACCTAATTCAGAGCACTATCCATTTACTGAGTTCAATGTGTTTATTGCAAATGCTCATAAATGTGTTCCTATGCATCCTTGCCAGGTAAGAAGACAAAGTCTATGTTCTTCCAGGCAGGAAGTCACAAGTCGTGAATCCTCAGGGATTTTATCTTCACGTCCTTTAGACCTGGAAAATGGCTTGAGCTTAAAGTTGTGCATGTGGTTAAACCTGGCTTATGTTCTGTAACAGTAGTAAGTTGCAATTATTCAGAAAAAAAATAATCAACTTCTGAAGTGCATTGAACTCCTAAATAATTTGTGAAAGTTAGGGCATTGTGGTGTTTGAAAGAACAAATATTGTGATAGATAAGGAGAAAAGTCTGTTCCCATAGAGGACATCCGAAAAATGAAGTCTTGGAAATCACTGGCTGCCCAGGTCTTGTCTCTTTGTGAAGGCATGGGATAGAAATTGTTGCAGCAGTGACAGAGGAGAGAGGATTCGTCTCAGATGCTAGCTTCAGTACATTGATAGTTTCCCATTGTAGGTTTATCCACATTTTTCTCAAGACCTGCACATGAAGTATTCATATGAGAGAGCACAATTTTGGTTAGAATAAACTCCACAGGCAATCTTGTAACACTGCAACAAAATACTGCAAGTAACTAGTTAACAAAAGCCCCAAATAAAACCAAAACAAACCCAAACAAAAAAACCCAACCTGGTATGGAAAAATATATTTGAATCTTCTGTATTTAATGACATTTTTGTGATATCTAACTATCTGCTCTCTTAGTGTATTTAACCTTGCTAACACACATATCAAAAGTCACTGAAGACTCTATTGATTGATACTTCTAACACAGTTATCCATGATAACAAGACAATCAAGTCTTGAACTCACACTACTCAAGTCCACATGAGATGTCTATTGCAGCATATGAGGAAAAAAAGTAAGACTGAAGTGATACCTTCTTTGGCTAATATTTTTTATCTAATATGTCTGGGAAAGTCTACATGGGGGTATATGTTTTTGTAAGATAGCAAAGTAATGAGGCTGTACATATTAGAGCAGATGCAGCATTTCTCAATGATCCAGAAGCCAGCTGACATGAAATAAACACAGTCGGAGCCTAAAGAAAAGGTTTGGTTCAGTTATTGGAAAGTGAAGGTTATTATTGTTATCATTTCATCTAGGACCTTTAAAGAACTCAGTATACTGTGAGTCACTTTCCCTATTTTGTGTTATTTTCCATTTTCTTAGCACCTCCCTTCCTGACTTTAGCAAAGCAAGTTCCTAAGCACTGTGAGAAAGGCTGTGCTCCTAATGATATCACTGATGATATTTGCAGAGCTGGGAAGCCTCATGAGAAAACCTGTTATGCAGATTCAGAAGGATCATATAAACTTTTTCTACTTCAATGGGATCAAAAGTGGAGTCTCATTTTAAGAAATCACTTGATATATGTTTTTAGATTTTTGAGTCTATTTTAAGCACGCATGAAGAGGAGAGGTTCAGCTGACCTGAATCATGTTGGGGAGCTCTGACTGGCTACATCTACTTAATACTTGTTCCTGCAAAGTTCTCCCAGTGTTCTTTAGATAATAATTCAGCACATTAAAGAACTTTGGACTAACTCAGTAGAATTGCTTAAATGATAATATATATTAAGGTGACCTGTAACATCTTCAGACAAGGATAATTGTTTCTTACTTGGTGTAAAGTTGTTAGAAAGGATGCAGGTGCAAACAAGTGAGGCAAAAATGATACATTGCCTAGAAACATACTGTAGAAATAAAAGGAATGAAATTTTGTAGAATTCACCATTCATCACTTCTTTAATCAATATTGTAGTGATGGGTACACCTTCTAATCAAGAGGGGCTTCAATAAAATTACCTAGCAATTTCTTTATAGCTCTCATTTTATAATAGACAATGCACTTGGAACAAGGCACCACGGTCTACTTCCTTGTTTCTTTTTTTTTGTTAATGGTTAGCAACCATTGCAACAGTTTCTAAATCAGAACAGGTAGCATTTACCTGTAGCAAAGATTATAGATTTCCTCCCTTAATGCTTTAGGCTGAAAACTTTCAGTTCTTCTAACTATACATTTCCTTTGTTAACCAGCTTTGTGAGAGATGGACTACACCAAGTCTTTCATTTGGTGAATATGTTTGATTAGCAGCTAAGTAATTTCTATTATTTTCCTTGCACTCATGATCTCTCCTTTCAGTACAATATATATGCCTTTAAATCACCTTTTAGTAAATATGAGTGATCTAGTTTATGACAGGTACTCAGGAATCCCAAGAAGGCTTGATAACAAGATCTATGTGCGCCCTGATTTACTGGAATGTTCTGACCATTTGCACCCATTTTGGTTTTCCATGGGCAGCAGATCCAAACCTCTATGTGGTAGACAAAGTTTGGCTGCATAACCCTGAGCTAAAAAAGGTACTTTTTAATTCTTGCAGTCTATGCTACTGTGTAATACTTACTTTCTGCTTATTAATAATATTTGCTTATATAATAGCTGTAAGTATATGAAAGAAGAGAACATGTTTGGCTCTGCTTTAAGAGTTTTAATTTATGATTATGTAGAGAGTTGTGATAATTCTATGGGGATTTCAAAGTAATATTCATCAACAACAATCTCCTGAGGCCAACAGATATTGTGATGTCAGATCTTACCTGTGAAAGCATGTTAACTTTATCTTAGTTCCTGCTTTCATTCTGGGTTTCACATTCTAGTGCTTTTAATGAAACTAAGTTTTTGTGGACTACTGTGTTGCAGTTGTAAACAATGAAATTTTACCTTGCCGTCAAAACTAGGACAGAACATAAAGGAAGCAAATGGAAAATATTCTCCTTTTAACAGTGTCTGAAGAATTCTTCCACATTTTAAGAAGTATTTTGTAGCCATCTTATAAAAGGTGCTATCTGTGTGACAGTAAGAGGCAGTAAGGTATATGAGAAACACTTGATACAGGTTTTGAAATTCCTTAGGCATTGTTACCAGCAGATGTGTAACACATTGCAAAAGTGTTAAAGACAGAGCAAAGGATAAGCCTTTGTAAATTTTTCCTAACAAGTTCAGTGTTCTATATATTATTATATATATGCTGAAGACTAAGAACAGAATAAACATACCGGAAGGGATCAGAGCAGGGATAGGGGCTGGTGTCCCAGGCGGCAGCTGTTGGAGCTCTTTGACAGGAGAGGGTGTCTGAGGCAGTGCTGAGGATAGGGATGTAGGTGCTTGGAGAAGGTGGGAGCCCTTGGCTCTGTTTACCCCTGCACTGGTGGAAAGGGGAAATTATGGTGATTAATGGCAATAAGGAATAACTTAAGAGTTCTCATGGGCTCCTTCACATGCTGCTTTCTGTTACACTCATGCTCTTTCTCAGCCATAACAGCTCAATATGACCATCCCTAGCTGCCTCCATTCGGGCAACACCTTCTCTGCTCCCACTGGTTTTTTGATAGCATATTTTCCCTCCAATATATTTTATAGTATTTTAAATTCTCCAATATACCAACAGACTCTGGGCTGCTGCTTTTACATTGGACAGAACCTAAAGCGAGATGCAGGATGATGCAAACCAAAGGAAGATTCTCTGATGATCAGGAAGATATATTTGGAGCCTGATGCTGGTGGAGCTGGTTTTATTCTTTTTGAAATAATTGAAAAGCTACTCACACAGTAAAGCACATCTATTGCTGCATTACAGCAGAAGACATTTGGTCCAGAAGACATTCAGTATAGGAATGTGTAATGGTAACACAACACCTTGGGAAAATGAAAGTACATATACATTTTTCCTGCTAATTTTACTTGGTGGCATGTTTAAGGGGAATAGCTGAGGAATACAACCTGGTCAGAAGAAGATCAGAGGTATTGATATGAATCAGTAATTTTTATAATGTAAAGCCATTGGATTTCATTTTACTACTAATAAAAGATCTGCAGACATGGTCAAGAGAGTAATAGAAACCACCTAAATTTAAATGCAGGGCAACTTTTAAAATTACTGTGAGGTTCTTGTGTTATCCTCATTTTATTGTTGTGTTATTTGTCTTTTTATCAGCTTGCTATACCATTATTCTACACCCACAGTAATCTAAATAAAGGCAAATATACAGAATCTGTGTAAAAGTTCTCTCTTGCTCTTTTTTCCCCGACAGAAAAGCTGGCAATAACTGCAAGAATGTTCATCAGTTTTGTAACTTCTTTTGTAATATCGAAATGTCATCCAAAACTACTTATTTTCAGCTTCTGTTATTTTCTTCTGTCAAATGTAAGAAATTGAAAAGTGAAACACAAAAAAAATGATTTTTGTTCAATATAAAAGTTTACTACTGTAACTGTCTTTACCTGGCAATGCATGTAGATTTCTTTAAAACAGATCTAAGCCAGAAATTATTAAACTATAGAAGCACTTTGAGCAATTTCATAAAAATAACATTTGTTAAGATAACAAGTTCTTTAAAGTAACACATTTGCACTGGTTTGGGCAGGAAATGACAGAGTAAGAATTTGTGGCAGAGGAAGTTAAAAGACCTGAGTCATAAATGTAGCTCTGTTGTTAATAGATGAAGTTCTACTGCAACATCTCCAGCTGAAAAAACAAGACTATTAAATCCACAAATAATCTGAAGAGCTTCAAGATTGCAAAAAGCAGTTCCTACATAATTAAGGGATGTTGGTATTGCTATGCGTCTTGCTATGCACAAATACCTTGCACTCTAGGGTGAGAACAAACTGTGAACCTCTCCTTCCAAATTTCCTCTGTTAAAGCTAGATCTAGCAGAGGGCCAGTATTGTGAGAAGGCAGGTCTGATCTAGAAACCTATGTCTCTATTTAATGTGTTACTAAGTAACATAAGGTGTTTTTAAATAATATCTAATTTCCTTCTGGCTCAGTCTGAAAATGGGTACATTGTCCTCAGTTTTTATTCTCACAGAAAACTAACTTTGGAAGGTGAATAACGTGATTCAGGAGGAAGTGATTATTTGTGAGAGACTGTGAATGTTTCTTGAGATAGAGCTAGATGCTTCATGTTAATTTAAATGCATTTATCAATGAAAACATCATCAATAGTGTTTCTACCTGTGAGAACAGAGTGGAAAAGATCTTTTCAGGCTAAATTATGTTCCATGGGGAGTGTCAGAAACTTCCTTTAATTTTACAGTTTCCCTGGTGACCAGGATTTGCACAACCTGGTGAAAAGGGAGACCTAGAAACCACAACAGCAGCATCATGACAATGAACTGACATGACATCATGTTATCTGTATCAAAACAGAGATGAGGTAGCACAGATATGTGCACCAAAGATCAAGAGATGGTAATGGACATTATAACAGAAATTAAAATGGAACAAAAAGTCTAACTGCTTTTTAACTAAAGACTAGAGCAATTATAACTTTGAAGTCTGGCTTGAAGTTTGGGGAGTGACTATTTTGTATATCTTTTGCTGATGGGAAATGCTATACATCTGATCAGTGTTAAAATCTGCATCAACCTTTTACAGTGATCAGGCTGTGCTCATTGAAAACTTGACAGTCAATCAGCATCTGCAAATCTTATAAAATTTTGGGGGTTTGACTAGACGGTTTCCAGAGGTCCCTTCCAACCCTAACTAACTATTCTGTGATTCTGTGAAAGCTGAATGCTAAGCAGTAATCTTGCAATGAGACTGCACACATTGTAAGGGAGTAGGTGCCCTCAGATGTACCATGTGACTAAAACCTCTGTTTTAGTCCAAAACAGGAAATGACTGGTATGTTCAGAGGTGAAATAACAAAAGTCATTAAAATGGTAAAAAAAAGGTAGAACTGATTTTTCTAGCATGTTGTTTGTAGCTGCCCTTCTGTATGTAGTTGAATGGCTGATTTGCATTGCTTTTTCACTGCACTTCTTTAAGATGTTGTGAAATATGGTCCCCTGATTCATGTCAATATGGAGCAATGTTAGAACCTCTCTATATATCTACCTCAATATTATATTGCTAATATAAGCCTTATGTTATTTGTGATACTGCTTATTTGGAATTGGAAGCTGCTATGACACATAGTTAAGCATTAAAAGCTGAGAGGGCCAAGAGATTGGTGAGAGCAGAGGCTTTGGCACCGCCCTGGCCTCACCCCCCCATGGGGGCACCAGGAGAGAGAGCGAGAGCCCCGTCCGGCGGCACCGGGGCAGGTGTGCTCGGCGGGGGCAAAGAGACTGATTGTAAACTAATGATTTAGGCTGAATAATATAGAATGTTTGTTAAGGACATTTTGTTTGCTTAGCATTTGCCATGTTTTGTCATGCTGTGTTGTTGTTCCTGGAGGAACGTTTTGGGGTTCGATCTGGACAGGAATTGAATTCCGGCTGAGTCTGCCAGAGGAGAAGGGGTTAAATTCAGGCTGATGCTTTTTGGTGTTTGCTCATGAGCTGCACTGGGACAAGAGATAAAAAGTTCGAGAAGACCCAAGGAGGCAAAGTGAGCATGTCCGGACAAAGACCTCCCTCTTCTCGGGACAGTCATGAATATATATTAACAACGAGTTTATAAACCGAACCAGGCCCTGTACGGTGAGTGTTGGTAGAGCAGAGACTGCCCGCGCACCCAGCACTGTTTACTTGCTTAAATTCACATAATAAATTGTAAATTTTGACTGCAATCCTGTTTGGGGACTCAGTAATTTATAACAATGTCAGATGAGAAAAGTAAAGAGCAATTTTGAATTCTGTTAATCTTCAAATGTTGAGCAGGGTTCTACTCCCCATAATGTAATTGAATGTTCAAATATAGGTAGGAAGAAAGTAAGGATTGTTACTCTATTTCTTAAAATTAAACACAGAAAATGCAGCCAGTTTTGCTAAAATCTACCTTTTTACACTGGAAAAATAAAAGGGGCTGTTTTGTTTGAATACAGATCCAAAGACTTTGAATTGGCTAGTTAATTGGAAATGCTTAACATCAAATGGTATTTCCTAGTAATTCCCAGGGTGTTGTTTGGGAGTGCACTCT